>NC_140445.1:27659410-27671910 GCF_963576455.1 Neolamprologus multifasciatus | reverse complement strand
TTGAGTTTATACCAAAAAGTTCTACTTTGGTTTCATCTGACCACATGACATTCTCCCAATCCTCTGCTGTATCATCCATGTGCTCTCTGGCAAACTTCAGACGGGCCTGGACGTGCACTGGCTTCAGCAGCGGAACACGTCTGGCACTGCGGGATTTGATTCCCTGCCGTTGTAGTGTGTTACTGATGGTGACCTTTGTTACTTTGGTCCCAGCTCTCTGCAGGTCATTCACCAGGTCCCCCCGTGTGGTTCTGGGATCTTTGCTCACCGTTCTCATGATCATTTTGACCCCACGGGATGAGATCTTGCGTGGAGCCCCAGATCGAGGGAGATTATCAGTGGTCTTGTATGTCTTCCATTTTCTGATGATTGCTCCCACAGTTGATTTTTTCACACCAAGCTGCTTGCCTATTGTAGATTCACTCTTCCCAGTCTGGTGCAGGTCTACAATTCTTTTCCTGGTGTCCTTCGAAAGCTCTTTGGTCTTGGCCATGGCGGAGTTTGGAGTCTGACTGGTTGAGGCTGTGGACAGGTGTCTTTTATACAGATGATGAGGTCAAACAGGTGCCATTCATACAGGTAACGAGTGGGGGACAGAAAAGCTTCTTACAGAAGACGTTACAGGTCTGTGAGAGCCAGGGATTTTCCTTGTTTGAGGTGACCAAATACTTATTTTCCACCCTGATTTACGAATAAATTCTTTACAAATCCTACCATGTGAATTCATGGATTTTTTTTTCACATTCTGTCTCTCACAGTTGAAGTGTACCTCTGGTGCAAATTACTGACCTCTGTCATCATTTTAAGTGGGGGACCTTGCACAATCGGTGGCTGACTAAATACTTTTTTGCCCCACTGTATATGATGCAACAACAGCATGTCTTTCTCACTCCAAAAGCACAAAATTGACAATGAAAACTGTCGGTTTAACCCTGCCTGGACTGACAAATACTTATTCATTTTACCGAGTTTAATAATCTTACAACCGGAGTTGTACTACCATGGTGAGGGTCCTGTACAGCCCAAGAGAGAGCTGCAGCAGCTTCCCTTCGTGTTTACTTCTTGGCGAAGAAGAAAAAGCCTTTCACAGATTCTGAAACAGTGAAATACTGCATGCTGGCCGTGGTGGATGCGGTGAAAAGTGATGAAAAAATTAAAGTAAGTGTGACATGTGCTATTAAAAACGTACCCCTGTAGGACAGTTCAAATATTCGTAGAGTAGAAGTTCTGGCGTCAGACGAGTTTGAAATGCTGTTAGATGAGCTGAAGAAAACTGATGTAATGTCTATAGCAGGAGATCACAGACAGAACTGATAATGCACAGTTGTGTGTATATGTCCGTTTTTTGGATGGGAAATTGCTCGGCTTACTACCGTTAGAGGGACACACAGCTGGCGAAATAATGTTTGAGAAGATTTCAGCTCTTTTTGAGGAAAGTGGTCTGGATATGAAGTGTGTCTGTATACTTGTGATGGATGGGGCTCCATCCATGGCAGGAAAAGTGAGTGGTCAGCGAAATATTTATTTTAATTTGAAAGGGAATTATCAAAATGGTTTTTTGTTATTATTATTTCAAATGTGCAAAAAATAGTTTAGTTATAGCTCCCTTTTTTTTTAAATGGACCTTTTGGTGTGCATTTGTGAGAGGTCACCAGATTTACAGGGGAAAAGGAATTAAAAAATTACTTGTTTTTCAATACAGTTGTGTGGATTTGAAATTGATCATGATCTGCTGCTTACTGGCTTCAAAAAAAATATCTGGCCCAGATAAATTCCTCGGTTTGAAAATCTGGCCCAACTAACTTCGTAGTTGAATAGCCATGCTTTAGGTAGTACCAACCCACTATGATGTCAGTTCTTTTAGACAAAATCAGTTTAAGTTATTGTTCTGTGTGAACACTTGTTGCATAATGTGGTCGCTCAGACCCAGGACCCATGAGTAGTTGTAGACTTGTTTTACATTATGTATGTTTGCTGCACTGTGCTGCTGTCCTTGTGTTCTCCATGCTTGTATGTATAGGCAAGTGGGTGTGTGCTAGCCACACCTGCAGCTAGGGCTGGGCCATATCATACCATTCACGGTAATACCGGTATAATGTTGGGCAATGATAAGAAAATGAAATATCGCGATAGAATATGGGTAAAACGCGCATGCGCAGTGCCTTTGTTTTCGTATGCACATGGAGGAAAAAGCGTGCCGGCGACGGAGAATGAGAAGAGCGAAAGCAGATCATTGAATGAAACAGATGAACCAGAACTGGTTTGTAAAAATGCTGCAACTTCAGTGGTGTGGAACTGGTTTAGCTTTCGTCCGTACACAACAAAGCACTATTTTTGGTAGAGCATGCTAGCGGGCCGTCGTTATTACCGTGTTTTTTGGAAAATACGGCACACTTAAAATCAATCCTTTGATTTTTCTGAAAATCGACAGTGCCCCTTATAATCCCGTGCGCCTTATGTTTGAATTCTGGTTGTGTTTACTGACCTCGAAACGATTTTATGTGGTACACGGCGCTCGAAAATCTGTCAGACGTTTTAGTACGATTTTGCTAAGCTACGAAGCCGCACCGCTTGATGGATTGTCGGAGCATTACGGCTATCGTAGGCAGGAGCCTCGCGGAGTGATACGTTGCGTGAGACTCCACGTCAGTGTTCTTTGTGAGCCAAGTTAAACGAGTGAAGGCCCGCAGTGGTTGAGTGTCCTGACGGTTGCTTCTTTGTTATTTTCTCCAGGAAAGAGCGTGGAAAACAAGAGCAGCAAGCACGGGGTGCGGGGACACACAGGAGCGGAAGAGCACGGACTTCTGGGTGGAAGACACGACACGGGAGTCAAGGGAACACAGGGATTTATTATTCGGTGGATTATTTACACCACTGTAAATAAACGCACAGTTTATCATAAAGAGCTTCTTGTAGACCATGTGGTCTACAAGAAGCTGTATGAAGTAAATTATTCTTACAGCATATGACTTTAATGAGTTAAAAATCCTAATCCACATAGGGTTCAAAACTATATATACACCCCTATCGCAGTCACCATAATATTTGGTTATATGTCCCTTAGAACGTTTTACCTTGACCAGATGTTTTTGGTAGCTACCAACAAGCTTCTGGCATAATTTTGGATATCTGACGACTTTTCTTGGATGAATTTGTAGATCATTTTGTAGTTCATTTAAATTGGTTGGTTTCATGACCCCAGACCTGGCTTTTAACCATAACCCACAGATTTTCAGTAGGATTTAGCTCAGGGCTTTGGGAAAACCATTCTAGAAGCAAAATGTTTGGCTGCTCTATCCACTCCAAAAATACACATGTTGAAATGCGTTTCTCCTGTTTGGAACACCCAGTGGTGCTCAAGTTTCTAGCTCTTGATCTAAGGGGAATTCGAAGAATCTGGAGGTAATCTTTCTTCATTATTCCATCCACTTTGTGCAATGTACCGGTACCAATGGTAGCAAAACAGGGCCACAGCATGATGCTACTACCATCACACTTAACAGTTGATATCGTTCTTAGGTTTGAAACTCTCTCCTTAACTCCCCCGAACATACTTCTTGTCAGTGTGGCCAAATCTTACTGTAAAACCTCTCGAGAAGACATTTGACTGACAGTTGAGCTGACAGTTTGGGTCTTCTTCCAGAAGTAGCCAAAGTGGTTACATATCCAAATGACTTGTACTTGCATACAGTTGTTTGAATTGTTTGATCCAGGGATCTGCCGCTGTTTAGAATTTAGGCAAATTAGGCTTTTGAATGACCTTTCCAATGTCCTGACCAGACTGGTCACATGTCCACCCAGTATTCTACAAGGTGCTTAATGGTCAAGGTGCAACTTGCTATGAATATTTAACCAAATATTAATGGGGTGTATGTATTTGAGCCTGTATGTATACTGTACTTTTGATGTTGTGTGGATTGGAGAAAATCCAAAAGAAATTAAAACGTGCACTTTTTGTATTTCATTTTTTAAAGTGCTCAAAGATCTTTGTTCTACAATCATTCCACCCCGAAAAAAAGAACACCTCAAAGAAATCATCATCAATCAACCCCCGAATTGCCATGACATTCACACCCATGATTATATCCAGAACCGTTTGTGAATTCACTTTTTTCATTTACCAAGACTCAAAATGACTACAACTGAAACTGCTCAATTCCCCGAATGAACAAAGTCTGTGAATGAGGCACCCTAGGATGCTGCAGCATCCACTTTGGGAATCTGTGACTTAAGCTGTTTTCATGCATGAACTCCAAACAATGGCAGGAGAATCAGGTTGGGACAATGTCTGAAGTTGCCCTTTCTCACATGTGTCAAACAGTTCATAGGCAGCTTCACATGCTTTCTCCTCGCTAAAAACCCCTGATTTAGGAGAATGTGCTGCCTGCTTAGAGCAAACAACAGGTTAAGACGTGAGTATACCCGAAATTAGTCACTTTGTGCGTCGCTGTATCATCATCATCACACAACCACAGTCATCCATTTATGCTTGCCATTAGGGTACATGTAGTAGCTGCATCATTCTCCTGAATGATAAGTGTGGCCTTTCTGATAACACCTCCACATCATTGCTGATATAGGGGGTCAAAACCAGAAGCAAAAAGCTGCAGAGTTGTTGTTCCCCCCCCCAAAAAAGTCTTATCTTTTCAAATGCTGTTGTATCTCCCTCTGCATAATCTATGAATCTTCTGCACTGAAATCATTTTAAAATAGTGGTAAAACTGACATGAATGTATACTTGTGACCCCCAGCTTTGGCAAAAGTGGCTCAATGGGATAGGTTACAAAAAACAAGTGGTACACAACCTGCAGAAATGGCGGATAGCGACAGCAGATGACTAAGATCAACTTTGTCGTCCAGTGCCATCCTCGAGGTACTGCACAGCTGGCATAAAATTGCCATTATATGGCAGCTAATTGACTACTGTGACTTTATTTATTTTGGGATCAAAACATAACTGCACTACCAACTAAGTGCTTTTGCTCTTATTTTAACTTGAAAAAAAGTTGATGATTCAATTTAAACTTAAAAGTCATTAGTCCAAAAAATGTAACTGCTCATGTTCTACAACCAACTACATTTAATTCTGATGAACACATCAGGAACCCAGGAAATGGTTTGAGAGAAATGAAAAAGGAAAGAAAGACGATGGAAACGCAAAATCTGGTGACTTGGGAAAGAAATGAAAGAAAAGAAAACTGTCCTTAGGAAGGACTTTACTGGGATTCAAAAGGGCCAACTGGTTCGTAATGAGATACTATGACTGAGATGCTGACAAATATGTCATGTCATTACTGCTTCTCTGACTAGTTGATAGCTGAGGTAGGGGTCCTGCATACTCGATCCAGACAGCAAGCTCAGTTAAACTACACAGACTATTTCCAGTAGTCTGAAGTGGACTATATCCTGTTTTGGGCAACATGTGAGAAAGGACAACTTGGTTACGCGTCTATCTGTGTCATCATAAATGTTATCAGGACAGACATAACTCACAGTGGACAGGATATGGGAGGCTGAGATAAAGGGAAATGAAAGAGGAAAAGGGCTCAGGGTTAAGTGGCAATAATGAGGATAAGACAGGAGAATATGTGTATGTGTGAATTCAAACTCACTTCAAAGTGTCTCTTGGAGCCTTGTTCATATCAACAGGAGACATAGGAGAGGCCCAGGGCATTAGAAAGGCAGGGAGGTAGAGGGGGAGGTTGAAAAAGGAGGGTTTGGGTAGAAAGGAAGCAGAACATGGTTGCAAACAAAGGCTGAAGAGAAAGAGAGGACTGAGGTGGAGGAGGGCAAGGAAGGGTTAAGCATAAGTGGGTTGGAGGTGAGAGGTTGGGGTATCTGGGTAGGTGAGAGGGAGGGGACTCACGGTGAAGGGGTTCACCTCTAGTGTGATGAGGTAAAACCAAAAGAAAGGACTATGGAGAGAGTTCCTGTGTCATACACCCTCTTTATTTCCACCCTTCCTTCCCTTCCTCCCCTCTGGCCCTCTGTCCCCTTCCCTCCCTCCACTGCTGCACCCTCTCTGCGACCGGCCCCGGCAAATTCCCTAGGGCCAGGGGCAGTCCCCTTTCAGTCTCCAGTGACACAGTAATTAGAAGTGTGGGAACTGAATCCGTCCCTCACTCTGAGCTCCCGCACCCCTCACCACCCCCCAATGATCGCTTGCTCTCTCCTTTCGCTGGCCCTCACCCCCCACACCCCCTTACCAGCTCCCAGTTCCCACCTGGGGAACCTCAATTTTTGCACCTCAACTCAAGCTCTCGATCTCAGGAAATAGCATCTACCTAAAGAAAGAGCTCTCATATGGGTTATAGTCATTATCATATGCATCTAATATGACAGATACCTTAAATTACGTACAACTTATAAATACGACAACTTTACATATGCTAATGTTAGACCATTTTATTTGTATGTATTTATTAAAAAAATTTTAAAGCACTGATTGACACTTGCCACCTGTGATCTTGATGGGAGCGTCGCATCACACACACTCACACACTCAAACCCATACCATTCATCCCACCCCACCCCGTTTCACCCCCGCCTCCTCTACAGTCACATAGTCCCCTATCTCTTCGAACAGAGCAACGCTGTCTCTCCCGCTCTCCATCAAGCTCACCACCCCCTCCAACCCCCATTCGCTATCTCCACGGCGATAACCATGGGAACAGCAGCACTGTGGGAACGGGCCACCAGTTGACCAAAATAGACAGCAGGAAAATGGAGGGAAAGAAAGAAAGAAAGGGCTCCCTGCGTCCAAGGAGGCCCGTGAGTGTGCATTTCTGTGTGCACGTCTCATATGTGTGTGTGGCATAGGAGGTCCATGGGATCATTCAGACAGACAGGTACTCAGGCACTCCACTCACCTCTGGTTTTCACCAGGAACAATGGGGACACTGGGTGGCTTGAGCTGTTACATTTATTCACAGATACGCGGCTTCGGTTTGAGATGGTGGGACATGCTGAGATGCTTGTTCTCCTCATAATTTTAACGGTCCTACAACTACTAGATAGCTGTGTTGCACACAAAAAGGCAACGCCCTAACCACAAACACCCACACCCAAACAGCACAGTATTATTACACCATCACACACCCAGTCACACCCACAACCATGCACCTCTAAAGGAACACGTGCAATCGGTCTAATGAATGAATGAGATTGTTGGAATGGTTGGCATTCAAATACTGAAACAAGTTTGTGAACTAAAATGAAAGTACATAAACAAAGGCACACAAGTCTAATTACAGTCTCAGTTAATGTGAATAGCCAGAATAAGTAAGGCTACCATTATAGTTTACAGATTTAATTCATTTAATTTTAATTTTGTGTGGCAGGGGCAGGTAACCACAGCATAGCACACTTATAAGCAAGCACAAAACTACCACAGCTCATATTTTGTGTTTGCTATTTAGTTGTATTTGGTCCACATGCATTGCTCGTGGTCTCCATTAAGTACAAATGCATGCACACACACACTCCTCTGTCTTTATGGCTTTAACTAAAATGCTGGGATGCAGTTCCGATGAGAAACATTAGATGCTGGTTTTCCTTGGCCTCCAAGAGAAGGAAATGGGGAAAAGACGCAAGTGGCGCATCATCATCATCATCATCATATTTTTTTTTTTTACCTAATGTGGGCCTAATTTTCCACTCCATTTATATCCTGCATCTTTCTCAGCAGCCCTGACATTCAAGTCTTGACTTCTACACTCATCTCCCTAAATTTCTGTCTATCTCTGCCTGATTTCTCCTTTTCCTTCTTTCCTTATTCCACTCACCACACATATCCCCTTTCTTCTCCTTTAAATCTCTCCGCTCTTTTCCGATTTCTACTGATCTATCTAATCTATCCAGAGTGCCTCCCCCTTTGCCTTTCCCAGGCCAAGTAGCCTGACCTCTCCAGCCTTCTACCTCTTTGCTCCCAGGAGTGAGGGGGTGTGTGCCTCTGACCATTCCCATCCGACTAGTACTTTCACTTTTAATCTGACTGTGTGTGTAACGGAGGAGACAGAACAAAACAAAGAGAATGTGTGTATGTCCCAAAGCAAACAGAGTCTAACTTCCTGACAGCATCGCATCACGCAAACTGCATGCTTTGGGAAGAACCACTGCAAGGCATAGTTTGAGGTTTTGAGGCCGAGTCGGCCTCGCATTCCAAAGACATAACACAATAACACACGCACACACAAGGAGTGAACAGGAACACAGCTCAGACATTTAAAAAACGTTCACAGTATATACAGGCCTCCACTGTGATTGTATTCACAGTTCTGCCCATGAGAATCAAGTAGAAACAAAACAGCAATACATCACCGGAGCGCCAACTTTGAAACACACACACACACACACACACACACACACACACACACACACACACACACACACACACACACAGAATACCGTGGTTTAGTTCACAAGCCACAGACGGTGGGGGGTTTACCATCCATTATCTCTGTCTCCATGAGGTTTAAATTCAAGTGTTGACACAACTCATTCTCGGAAACAGCATTCATGCACACGCACAAGCTTGGACTAACACACAATGTCCACACATGTACAGGATAGATGAGGTTATTGTTGTGAAGATATATAGGCCAGTGGTTCCCATTCCTGCTGGTTTTCTGTGCTATCAGCTAAGTCAACCACACTGAAAGTGCAAAAGAATTCATGACTGACAAAAATTAAAAGCAGCTCTTGTGAAAGAAGTTCTGAAGCTCTTGCATCAGAGAGCACACAATCAGAAATTGTAATTTTTGATTAATTTGTAGAATTCTGGTAAAGATTTTTATGGGTTTTTTTTGTCTTAACTGTCACAAAACCCTATAAACAGGAGACAGGAAGACACATGCAACTAGAGAATTTCAGTACCCCCACCCTTATGTGACACTAAGCACAGACAACAGACCACACACATTCATCATGCAGAGAGACAGCAATCATGAGCTGAACAGCAACTAAAATTATGCAGTTAGTAACCTAACATTAGGAAAATATAACAGGGAAGGATACACATAAATTGCTTCCAAGAATTCCTGCATGTCATAGGGGTTGTTGTAACTGTGAGCACAAAGGCGCCACGGTCAAGGTATCTCTTTATTTCAGATATTGTTTTTTATCAACCAGAATTGGTGACCTATATATGTGGAAACAATGCATTTGCAGAGAACACAGATGGTGATATGATATAGTAAAATATTCTCAAGCCTACAAGCCTTCCAACTTGAAAATTGGGTAACACTGACAAGTGCATGGGGTTAAGTAGTCTTAAATCTATAAAAGAAAAAAGCACAGCCTCCATGTTTACGATTAAGTTATTTGTCCTAAGTAATCCTTATATTATTGGCTTAAGCATCAAGCCTCCCTCTTAATTCACAGCAATCAGATTACAGTGCAAAAGAAGCTGTAGTTTTAAAATGATGAGCAGAAGTAGGTCATATGTCAAATTGTATGTGAGGAAGCAAGGTTGCCTTAAAAGCATGACTGCACATGTAGGAGTCACCTAAAGCTCCCGAAGTGGGCTTGTGTGCCACGGAGATATGATAATAACAACCTTAACCCTCTCAGCTATTTCTCACTGGCAGGCATTAGCGTGGCTGACAAGAGTTCTTTATCACCGTGGTTGGGTGCAGCACAGGCAGAATAAGCTTGGATGGCTTGCTATGTTATGGTGCATGTAGAGTGTGGGAGAATGATTTATGATTCACTAAGCTGCGAAGACCAAAGATCACATTTCACTATCGCAAGGGAAACCATTAAACCATGACCACAGACAGAGAGACAATCACACCAGCAGTATCTGGGAAAGGAAAGTGCAATTGTTAGCGCAAGTTCTCATAACATTTTTCTACAGTTACCGGTGGGACTTAACTTTTATTGATCAAAGAAAAGTATGTGGGTAATAGTTAAGGAGACCCAAGGAAGACAAATGCATGGGCACGTGTCATTTATGGAGAAACAACTTTTTTTTTCTTTTAAAAGGTATTATCAATAAATCTTTGACCTACTTTTGCAACTGGTTTCTCTCAAGCACCAATTATACTTGCAGCCTGACTTTTAACCCTTAAGAAAACACATTTTGTGTTATATAACAGTGTATTAAAATGTGATTTTAATGATGAAAGGTCCATTCCCTGTGTGGTATTGTGGTCATTAGCTGACCTAAGGTTTGTTATTATAGTGCAAAGAATTCTCTGTCCCTTAGGAGACTATTTAGAAGCAGAGGGCAATCACTCACAGCAGCACAGTCTGGCTGTGCAGCTACTGTGCTCTGCAAAACATGAGAAACTTCCTCTTTCTCTGTGTATGTTTCAGAGGAAGGCATCAGTAAGTGGTTCCCTCTCCCTGAGCGGCAGGGGAAAGTAGACCCTCTCGAGTGCCTCTTGGCTTCCCCACCTCCCCCATGAGCCAATAACGCAGTCAGACAGACACACACACACACACACACGCACACACACACAGTGTGGTTTCTCCTCTGGTGGGGAACATAAACAGGGCTGTCTGTCTGCAAGTGGAGAGCTAGTTCTCATGACATCACCACCCAGCAGGAATGCACTGCTCTGCCACGTCAAAGCCCCTCACACACACAAACGCTCGCACACATACACACAAAAGTACATGTTAAGTGATTTATGCACGTCCACATTTTCACAGGGAAATGTACCACATACAAAACATACACCCAAATGGCATTTTGAGCCATTTTCTCTCCTCTGGTATTTTCTTGCTGTGCAATTGTTTTTCCTCTCTCACTGCTCAGACATCCTCTTCCTCTGCATCTCCTCCCTTATCTTTATCACTTTGTTTTGCTCATTTTATCCTCGTAATTCCTAATTCCTATATATCTCCATTGCTTGTGCATCCCGTAGTGTCAGACCACACACAGACCACAGAAAGACAGATGAAGCCTGCGAAACAAAGACCCACGAAGCATGACAGAGAAAAGTATAACACTTGAAGACGGAGACGAAAGCTTCATCACCTTTGAGAAACGTTGTGTGTATTTGTATGTGTATGGGTGTATGTTTTGGGGGGTGAGGCGGGGGGACATGGGAAATTACGCACTACTTCATTGTATTGGTGTTTGGCGGAAAAGCCCTATTGAAGCTCTCCTTCCTTCCTTTTCACCTCTCTTCCTCCCTCACTAACTCTCTCCTCCCTTTTCCATCCCTCCATCACTTCCTGCCTCATCTTTTCCTTCCTAGCCATTTCCCCCTTGCTATTTTCTCCTTCTTATTACCTCTTCTTCCTTCCCTCTCTTCATCTCAGCCTGTCTCTGGTGTGTTTTCTCACAATTTCTCACCCCTTTACTTTTTTATCCTCTCTGCTTCTCCCAGGCTTTTGGGGAAAGCAGGGGCAGGAAGCAGCTTGGCTCTCAGACAATGGAACACATCAAAATCAAAAAGCAGCACCAACCTCACCAACTTCTCACACACACACAAGCAGAGCAGGACAAACAGGACATTCCAGCTGCCGGCTGCACCGGATTCCTCGCCTTGGCTAATCTGAAACGGAGAATGAGACTGGGAGTGGAGCAGAGCAGGGAAGCAGGGTGAGAACTGTGGGTGAGGGAGAGCAACACCTAACAGAGGCCATAAGAAGAAACCGATACAGAGTGGGGGAGAGAAATTAAGAACCTTAGGGGTAAAGGAGATTGTTATTTAAAAGAGCATCAGTTTAAAAAAGGTGAAAAAGCAACAGAGTAAGAAAATAGATCATGTGTCACGGTGTTATACACACACGTCTTCATGCAGCTCTAGAAAGGCATATTACGTTCATTGCTGCATGCATATCATGATATGAGTACCTGCCAATGGCCAGCCTGTTTTATTTAAAATGTTTCTGCAATGAAAGGTGAAAAGTTTGCTTTGTTTCCATGTCAGATCATTACAAAACTGCAAAGTATGCTTTCCTGTAACTAGGGTAAACAATTGTATATTCATTTCATGCACTTACAAAACAAAGTTATGTCACCAACATGGCCATAACACTATGGCATTCACTAACCACAGTGTGGGCAGTCCAATACCTGGCTTCTGATATCAAACCCATTTCTACCCACATGCTGATGAGGGGCGTGCATACAAATAAAAGAGAGCAAAAACTGTAAATACCTTCTTCCATTAACTACACTCCACAATGCTATCATTTGCACTTGCGTAGAAAATAAGTACCGCATCCTGAGCTGGAAATAGCAAAAAGCTGGTTTCTTAACAGATTATTATCTCCAGAATGACTTCTCCATCTATAATTAAAACCCATCTCTAAGAAAACAACATATATGCACATTATCCGCGCCTCTTAGTGCTGAAAATCTAAGTGGGTTTGAGCAACTATATATTCTCACACAAGCATGGAGACAGACAGACACACAGAGACAGATACATATCGTGCATCCACCCGCACACACAGGTGTCACTGCCTTGCTATGTTATCCTGGGGCCAACTTGACTGTGGGAAAACAGAGCAGGCCTGATTTCTTAAATGCTTGGTGAGTG
>NC_140445.1:27556910-27654410 GCF_963576455.1 Neolamprologus multifasciatus | reverse complement strand
AGCCAGGTTTTTCAGTCACACGGAAGATAAACCACTTCCATATGAATCCCTCAAACACCATACATGACATTTTAAATACATTTTTAAAAACATGGGGTAGTATTTTTTCAATTGTGCAACTATGCAGAAAAGTAAAAACATGATGCCCTTCTCTATGTTGCATTCTCTCTTGGGGTCAAATTCCTATGCCTCTAAAATCTGTGAGGCCTATTGATACACAGAAACAAACATTAACCCTTCCCCTTCCCCTACACTTTACATATGCATGCCTACACGAGGCTGTGCTTAACCTGTTGTGTGTGTGTGTGTGATTTACTTCTCTTTCCTCATGACATTTAGCAGTAGTGTATGTGATTGAGGGAGGAACACATAGACAAAAAGGGAGAGAAACTAAGCCATCCATTGCTAATTTGATAGCTTTACAATCAGATAACAAAGAGGTTAACTTTGCCTGGGTGGGCTGTTGTGGAGCCCCAGGGTGAAACTCTCTGTTGCTCTCTGCCACACACACACACACACACACACACACCTACAATATTTTACAATTTAAACAGAGGTCAACAAAACTTTAATACAAGCAACTGACTGAAATGTATAATTAATCTTCAATATCATTTAATCAAATAATGAAAAGGAATATAGTCGACCCCCGGTATTTGCAGCGGAGTGTGACAATAACCGCAAATACTTGAGAACCCCTTTATAACTGCCTATTTTAATAGCTCAAACATCAAATACACCTGAAACTGTCACCCAAAACACTTTAAAATCATTTCAAAGTCAAATTAGATTAAAAAGGAGAGACAAAGACACACAAAGTACACAAATACGCAGTGAAACACTTGAACAGCAGATGTCTACGCGGTGAACTGGCAGCGTAGACATCTGCAAATAATTTTGATCTATGGAAAAATCTGTGAATACTGAACCGTGAATGGGGGGGGGGGGGGGGGGGGTTTCGACTGTATTATACTTGAGCAATATTACTCTTGATAATAATAATAATTCTAAAAATATTTTATTAAGACAACATTGGTCAGTCTGTTTTAAGTTTATTCTTTTAAAACACATTCTAAAAGTGGCAGCAGGAGAGACGGAAGTGGTTGAAAGAGCTTTTCACTGAATGAACTAATGAAAAAAGCTCTGTGCCAGAGATGTAACTAGTTATGTGGGAAAATGTAATAATTGAAATATGCTATTCAGCATTTATATGGCATGTATTGGAGTGACTTCTTTGAAGTTGTGTAGGAAGTGTGTACTAAAGTAAAGGATGTAGATGGATGACTATTTAGCCAATGGTCAATTGCCGCTTTTTTTGGGTATGTGTGATCCTCATCATATCATCAGAACAGGAGGTAGCATCAAGGTGGTCAAAAAAAAAAAAAAAGAAAAAGGAATGCAGCTGGTGGTGTCTTGACAAATTTGCCACCCCCTCACCCCCTCCTAGAAGAACGCTAGAACACCCAAGTTTTAAACTCTACTGATTCCACTCCCAGTCACAAACACACACACAGCCGGCATGGCACATAGCCCCTCTAAAACAGCCACCCACAGAGATATCTGTAGGTCAGGTACTATAATTCAGACTGTTATTGATGCAGTGTAACTGTTTTAACATATTTTCCACAAGCATGATAAAATACGGATCTGAATAATAAACATGAGCTGCTACTTTAGTATTACTTATGGATACACACAGGCTTGTTAGGAAGCAGATAATTATTCAGCTTTATTCCTTCTTCAGTTAAATTTCTTTATTTTCTATTTTCCATGTTTTTAAATCAAGTCTTCATCTTAAAGCTACTTCTCATCCACTGCATTATGGTAAATTTTCTTAGTGAACCACTGCATGTTTGACTCTCCTTTTCCATATCCATTCGTTTTTGCATCTTTTATACATCTTCCCCCATCACCCAACAGTGGCACTGGTCAAGGCTGTGGTGGCAGCAAGCTAAACAATGAAACGCAGACATCCCACTTCCTCACAACATCTTCCAGCCCCTGCTGAGGAATTCCCAGACCAGATGGGATATGCAATCCCATTCAGAGTCTTCTGGGTCTGCCCCAGGGTCTTCCCCCATTTGGACATGCTGAGAATACCTCCACAAAGAGGGAGTCTGGCTCAGGAGGGATAATAATTAGATACTCTGGATGCTCTAAAATGGCTACTTTGAACATAAAGGTAACGTGGATCGACTTCACCCTCCTCCTCCTTTTACTAAAGATGACCTTAGATTTACAGCTGAATACATTTGTTTAGCCTCCCTGCTACTACTACAACACCCACATACACCAATCAGCTTGTTAATATCTTAAATCATAAAATCTCTCATGAACAAAACCACAAAATACAGTGAGGTAAGGCATCTCCCTGTTGACTCCTCTGTGTATGTGTGTGTGTGTGTGTATGTGTGCGTGTGTGTGTGCGTTGGGGTGGGGTGAGAGGTGAGCCAAACTCTGTGTGATTTTATGCACGGCTTAACCACAAGTGCAAGTCTCTTTTCCATCTCCAACATAAGGAACATAAGAATGCTCAACATCTTCCCATGCTGTCAGCACTTTATTTCCTGGTAGCCTTGCCAGTAAAGAGTTCAGAAATGCTTCCACTTTCTTTCTGTGTTAAACATACCACCTTTACCACAAGCATTTTTCTTTTGAATTCGACTACTTTACTCAAGCAGAAGCTTTTAAAAAAATTACGAAATTCTTCCATTCATGATACTTCTCACTAAAATAATAACTATAGTTCTTGTGTTTCTCTTGATTAAAGTTGTGTAGAAGCCAAATGTAAGTAGTAAGCAAGATAAATTAATATTTTGGACTAACTGTTGAATTACACAGATGTTATCTGTATCCAACTCTGCATCAAGTCATGTATTATTTTCTTCATTTGTCTGTTGTGAACTTTTCGTCCCTGCAGACAACTTCACTCTGACTATCCACAAAAGATCATGAAAGTCATGTACAAGTGTGTAGCACACCGCATAAACAAATATTTTCACACACAGAAATACCTGACAGCGGCTGAATATATCACTGGGAGTGGGCTGGATGTTAAAGTGTTTGAGAACTCGAACCGCCTGGTCTCTGGCCTTTTCTGAGCAGGCTAGGGAGAGACAGCGACCCTCCGCCACCTGGGAACGCAACTGTACGGGAAGATACAGACAAACTATGTGTACCAGGAAACAAGTCAGACACACAAATGCATGAAAACAAGCGCACAGTGCATCGGCATTGCCTAGATTTTAGATTTGTTCTTGAGTTCATGTGTACTTACAGTTTGGAATGGTTGTCCACATGTAAGTATGACACGGCCTTCAGCCTGCGCTAACTGAGACACAACAAATTCACACAACAACAAAAGAGTACAATAAATGTATGCGGCAATGACACTCATGCTTGAAAAAACATTATGGTATGTTTTTATATGGTAATATAGGTTCTGAAGACGCTACGATACAGTAATTTTTGGCCTAGTAGAAGCAAGTCTAGGTGTAGGAACAGGTCTGCTCTAATTTGTGCAGATATTTATGATTTGAACTGATGACCAGGAAAATGTTACGAATAGCTAAAAGCAATCAGTTCTTTCTAATACCATTTGCATAAAAACTACAGGAGGAAAGACTTGTGGATACCTAATCATGCCTTTTCTGGGCTTCAGCAGTGAAGTAGCTGTGGCGCGAGTCAAGCTCATATTTTTAGGATCATTAAGGCTGACATCAATACCATTAATAACATCACAATATAGCAGCGTAAGTATGTGCAACATCCTTTGGAATGAGGTCATTCATTAAATTTATTTTTGATATGAATAAATGCGGTATGGAAAAAGTGAAAATTAAATGGTAACGGCACTGATTACCAAATATCTGATATTGTGACATCCCAAGGGCTTTTTCTGTGGAAAATGTGAATATTTAGAAAAACTAGCAGGACTAACCTTAGCTGCAACCCTGTGATCATCAGTGTTCTCCAACATGACCACGTCAACTCCTAAACAACGCAGGTATCTTCCGAGTCCCTGCAGCATGTTGTCACACACCACCCGCAACTGCTGAGGGGGTAGCGGTGGGGAATCTTCTGAAGGCTTCTCACCATACAAGATGCCTTTCTCTGGATCTGAACGAGAGGGGCTGACCCTTTGAGCCCCCTGACATTCCTAAATGGACAGAGACAATAATGTGATACTTAACCGACCCCCATAGGGGGATTTTCTTTTCACTTGCACCACAGTTCAGGGAGGCTATAGCGCTGGGTGAGCTTTAAATCTGCACCCCTGGAGCTGCTAGGAACTGCTGAAGTGTCTTTGTCAATGACTTATTGTCCCTCCTTACAGGCTGAAGGCTCAAAAGTTGGGTTTTCAGTAAGAGGTTTTAGCATTTACATGTAATATGAAAATTTATCACAGAAGAATGAATAGGTAAATTAGCAGATTCTGCTTTACATGTAAATAGGTTGGTCGCTGTCTATGAAGCGGAACCAACACCTACAGTAATCCTGCTGGTGACTGCAATCATGTTTCTGCATGAAATTCTGCATTATTAAAAAGGCAAAAAAACTAACTGAATACATACTCTTTGTTTCAAGTATTAAAATGCCACTCTGATGCAAAGACCCTCTATAAGGAAACTGTTTACTAGGCCCCTTGTTTGGTTTTGGTCTCAACAACACTGATAATTGTTAATTGCATTCAGAGTAGAATTCCAACATGTCCAGGTTGAGTATAAGGTTATGAAACCTACCAAAAACAAATAAAAGTAAAATATGAATAAAACAGGTCAAGTATATTAATGAACTTTTGTGAAATAGTGGGATAAATATTTTAAAACTGAACTCTTGAAATAAATATAAAGATAAAACAGATTTTAAATTTCTCTACCTCTTAGACCAGCAAGCACAGTTACTACATGTTTCATCAAGTCAACTCATGAGGGAAAAAAAAAATCTATATAAGGTTGTGGCTCAGGTGGTAAAGTATATGTTTCTTAATGTAAGATAAGAAGTTTGACTCGAAAATTGCTTATCTTATCACTCATGGTAGTGACTTTTATTTCTCTACTTTTTGTTCTCCCCCATCTGAAATGAGTTCAGCGTCTTTGGTTTTTACACACAGGTGTAAATGTTTGACTATTACACACACACACACACACTGGTCTGAATGCTGGACAGTTACTGCAACAGCCAGTTCTGCTCCTGTTAATAATGTCTAATAACGATGTCAATAAATCAAACAGCTGAATATGCATAGTTTATTAGCTATACCAACTCACACACGCAGACACAGACACAAACACACCTTTCTACCTACCTATCTAGATGTCTGTGAAGGTTCTCAGTCATCCAGGTCATCGTAGTCAAAGGAGCTTGCAAAGAAAAGCGTCTGGACTTCTTTAAGTTACTTGAAGACGTTTCACCTCTCATCCGAGAGGCTTCTTCAGTTCTAAGGTCAAATGGTGGAGAGTCCCAGATATAAACCTGGTGGGAGTGTCCCCCCACAGAGGGACAAAAGGACCCCCTGATGATCCTCTAATCGCCTGAGCCAAGGTGTGGAACTGGGTGTGGGTCCCAATCAGCCAGAGTTTCAGGTGAGTTCATTGTGAAACCTGGCCCCACCTTATCATGCGAATTCCTGAGGTCAGATGGCCCAGGGTGTGAGTGGGCCTTAAGGCGTCTGGGAAGGGATCTCAAAACTGGATTATAGATGGCAGAGAGTTGGTGTCGTAAACCACCGCCTCTGTTCAAAGATGGTCGCTCACAGTGGACATAGATGGCTTCTTTCACTCCTCTTTCAAACCATCTGTCCTCTCTGTCCAAAATGTGAACATTGGCATCCTCGAAAGAGTGTCCTTTATCCTTAAGATGCAGATGGACAGCTGAATCTTGTCCTGTGGAGGTGGCTCTTCTGTGTTGTGCCATGCGCTTGTGAAGTGGCTGTTTGGTCTCTCCAATGTAGAGGTCTGGGCATTCCTCGCTGCACTGAACAGCATACACCACATTGTTAAGTCTGTGTTTTGGCGTCTGACACACATGTAAAGGAAGCACTCAAAACGTGCGGCTATCCTAAATGGGCGTTCTTAAAGTCAGCAAAGAGGCACAGAAAAGAAGATCAGACACCAGCGAGGGAGGATAAGAAGGACAGACGCAACAACATCGTCATCCCCTATGTAGCCGGTGTATCAGAGAAACTCAGGAGGGTTTTCTCCAAGCATGACATCCCGGTGTACTTCAGACCCAGCAACACACTCAGACAAAAACTGGTTCACCCGAAAGACAAAACGCCAAAACACAGACTTAACAATGTGGTGTAAGCTGTTCAGTGCAGCGAGGAATGCCCAGACCTCTACATTGGAGAGACCAAACAGCCACTTCACAAGCGCATGGCACAACACAGAAGAGCCACCTCCACAGGACAAGACTCAGCTGTCCATCTGCATCTTAAGGATAAAGGACACTCTTTCGAGGATGCCAATGTTCACATTTTGGACAGAGAGGACAGATGGTTTGAAAGAGGAGTGAAAGAAGCCATCTATGTCCACTGTGAGCGACCATCTTTGAACAGAGGCGGTGGTTTACGACACCAACTCTCTGCCATCTATAATCCAGTTTTGAGATCCCTTCCCAGACGCCTTAAGGCCCACTCACACCCTGGGCCATCTGACCTCAGGAATTCGCATGATAAGGTGGGGCCAGGTTTCACAATGAACTCACCTGAAACTCTGGCTGATTGGGACCCACACCCAGTTCCACACCTTGGCTCAGGCGATTAGAGGATCATCAGGGGGTCCTTTTGTCCCTCTGTGGGGGGACACTCCCACCAGGTTTATATCTGGGACTCTCCACCATTTGACCTTAGAACTGAAGAAGCCTCTCGGATGAGAGGTGAAACGTCTTCAAGTAACTTAAAGAAGTCCAGACGCTTTTCTTTGCAAGCTCCTTTGACTACCTATCTAGATATAGATATAAAGATGTATAAAAAAAGAAGAAAAGGCAACTGATCCCTGACCTCTTTCTCAAGGGTCTGTTTTGTTTGCTTGTCCTTTTTCTCCTTCAGCTTCTTGTCTTTGCTCATCTCTGATTGGCTTGAAGATATGCTGCGCAGGTCTTCAGGCAGCCCAAAAGATGCTGGGTTGCGGGAGAGGACAGAGTACACTTCCAGCAAACAGTAGGCATCTGCCACTAGAAGATGTTAAGAAGCAAAAGAAAGAGAGGGGAAAAAGGGGGGATTTATTGGTTTGCAGTTCATCAGGGGATAACAAAATAATCTCTGATATTCTATAGAGAAGAGAGCAGCGACCATCTGTCTCTCTGTCATTGTCTGTCTGTGCGTGCACAATACCTTACCTGCATATCTAATTTGGCTGATGCGTAGAGGCCGCTTCTCCCAGTTGGACATCTGCTCTGTCTTGTCCAGGGGCCTTCCCAGGACCTGTTGTACCAACAGACTGAGGCCCTTTTCTGCACAGTCCTCTCCCACCAGTACCTCTTTAGGGCCATTTTGAGTCCGGCTGAGTGCACTATGTTGAATCTACATTACAAATTACAGACATAAAATAGCATCTGTATTTATTTTAAACAGTGCAGGACTTCATTTAGAAACTGCGTTATATTAAGTTATGGAAATGAAAAGAAAGATTACTTTTTTATGTATACTTAGAAGATCAAGCATCCCCTCCATTTTCATTGGGTCCTCTTGTAACTGGGGCCAGGTGGCCAACAGACACTTAAGATCACCGGCCATACCATATCCTGAATTACGATAAAAGGAGAAATGTAGGAGACCAAAGTATGTAAAAAGAAAAAAAAAAAAAGGCGAATAACTTGGATATAACACTGAATACATGCTAACCTAGTTTAATGACACTTTGTTGGGAGAACAAGCTCCCGATGAAAGAAATTGTTTCTGGGTGCTCACAGAATCTCCTAGCACAGAGGTCTATTAGGAAAACTTGATCAGAAACTGCAAGTTGTATCAGGGCCACTTGCTGAGTTGAGATACAGCCAAATGTTGGCTGCCACTCCATGTCAACTCCGACTACAACGCCTTTCTAAGAAAGGACAGATAGCAGAACACAGGAGAGAAAGTTGAATAATACATGATTGCAAATACAGACTTCTCCCATCATTAGGTGCTGTTTAATCCTCTGTACCTTGAGCAGAATGCTTTGACATCTCTCGAGAGCTTCTGGTGTGTCCACAAAGCGCACCTTG
The DNA here is from genome assembly GCF_963576455.1 of Neolamprologus multifasciatus. Classification (NCBI taxonomy): domain Eukaryota; kingdom Metazoa; phylum Chordata; class Actinopteri; order Cichliformes; family Cichlidae; genus Neolamprologus; species Neolamprologus multifasciatus. The sequence goes on along the minus strand of NC_140445.1, from coordinate 27,646,202 downwards.
TCTTTGGTAAGTGGCACTTGGTAGAACTTCTCACAGTGAGACTGAGCTAGCTCCCACTCCTCAGTTTCTGCAGTATCACTCAGAGATATCTGTCTGAGCAGAGGTGAGAAATGTGTATTTTTCATGAATGTGCAAATAAAAGACTGTGTGCTCTATAATAGCAAACTGATAACCAAATAGGAGGGGGAAAAGTGAGTAAAACAATGCATTAGGTGTTATGAATGAGTCGAGTGTATCAGCAAAATATGTAAATAGTGAAAAAGAACCAAGTGAGTACAAAAGCTTTGTTTATAAGACCGCATTGAGAAGCTGTTGCAAAAGCAGGATGAAATCAGTAAGTAATATGTGAGAAACAGGATGTGGAGAAGAAAAATTAGACTCCACAGTTCCCTTTATATAAAAAATACAGTTTGTACATACCACAATTTGCGTAACAGAAGATGTTTATACATGTTCTGGCCAACTTACTGTAGAGCATGTGGTAGACTCTGCTGGGTTTCCCATACTCCACAGGGAAGTCGATTTCTGGGGATGCTGTATCTCAGTGACCACTGGGAGGCTTTCCGAAGACAAGAGTACTTCACCAACATCTCCACCAAGTGGATCTGCAGCTCAAGGTCATCTGCCACTACATACTATACATACACAGCAATAAACTTACTGCATACAAGACATAGCGCCATACAAATTTAGGCTTCATCAAGTCACATATAAACACATACAAACCCACTTGTACATGGTCAATCCAGTTCTCTTCTGTCATGCCTTTCTATGAAGAAATAAGATACAAAATGCTATTTTTAATTATTCTTCATTACAATTTTTAATCTACAATGTGAGGAGAATTTGGCAGCTAAACAACAGGGTACTGCTAAACTGAAAATTCGATAATAATAATAATAATATCCGATCATATCGTCTACTAGTCCTCAGTCTACATTTCCATCCTCTGCAAGCAGTGTCAGTTAAAGTGATGGTAAGACTTAATTATCTTCTCTAACTTATCGAGACAAATCATTTCTTCTCTTAAGCACACAGACGTGGGTTTCTAAAGGTTTCAGTAAACTTTATATTTTGCCTTTTGTGCATTTATGTCACACAATTAGATTTGACACTGAGATCTCTTACCATATTCTGCTTTTTTGTTTAAACTGCACTTTGAACTGCTACTTCACAAAAAAGATAGCACATACAATCAAGTGGAAAAATAAGTTCTATTGACTAAACTAAGTATACCTATTGATTCTATAGCTTGCAGAACAAACTTTAGCAGCATTAACTTGAAGTAGTTATTTTCTGTATGACTTTATGACTCTCTCACATCATTGTGGAGGAATGTGGCCCACTCTTCCTTACAACATTGCTTTAGTTCATTGAGTTTTGCAGGCAGTTGTTTATGCACAGTTCTCTTAATGTCCCGCCGCAGCATTTCAAGCAGACTGAGGTCTGGACTTTGACTGGACCATTGCAACACATTGAATCTTTTCTTTTTCAGCCATGTTGTTGTATATTTGCTGCTGTGATTGGGATCATTGACCTGTTGCATGAAGTAATTTCAGCCCAGCTTTAGCTGTCAGACAGATGGCCTCACATCTGACTCTAGAACACTTTGTTATACCGAGGAGTTCATGGCTGACTCAGTAACTGCAAAACAAATCTCTCCACTACTGTGCTTAACAGTTGGTATGAGGTGTTTGTGCGTTGTTTAGCTTTCACCAAATGTGGAGCCATGCATTATGATCAAGCATCTGCACTTTGGTTCCATTTGTCCAAGTACATTGTCCCAGAAGACTTGCTGTCACGTTCTTTTTAGAGGGAGGAAGCTTTTCTCTTGGCAACCCTTCCAAACAAACCACAGTTGTTCAGTTTTCTAACTGTACCCTACTTCAGTTCTTCACATGCTAACTGAAGCTATAGTCCTGGGATTTCTCTGAGCATTGCACAGTCTGACCTTGGAGTGAAATTTGCTGGGACACGGACTGCTGGGAAGATTATGGCACTGTGTTAACGCATAGCTGAACGCTCCAGAGCAGCAAACTGTCAAATCAATCAACTGTATTTGATTAGCAGAACCTGGCTGCTACATCACCTTTTAAGTTCCTATGAAAGTAGTAAGAGTGGACTGCACAGAATTTCATGAAAACGTTTACTCTCACGTAGCTGTATATCACTACGTAAAAACTAAAGCACAGCTCACTGAACTATAAGTTAGCAGGGAAACTCACGAGCTTGTTAAACACACTGATCACATTTATGCCCCTCCTAATGAGTTTAGAGTTTGTTTAATGTTTTGTAAAGTGTCCTCGAGTTTCTTGAAAGGTGCTGTACAAATCTAAGTTTTTTGTTTGTTTGTTTTTTACTGGCAAAAAACAAACAGATGTCAGAAATACATTTTTGTTGGAAAACAAACAAAAAATTATATCTGTCTTCCATTTTCATTGGTTTACTTTACTCAGAACAGTTTAACTAAAGAACTAAAGGTGAATGCTGATGACAGCACGTAATAAAAAATAATGACGTTGAAATAAAACTGAATGTCTGCTCCATCACTTACCGCCACAAACCTCTTGTACATGAGGAAACGCAGAGAGTCTAGTCTCCTCTTGTGCAGTGCATTGGGACACAGTCCTGCACCAAAAAGACAGGTCACTACAATTTCTGCCCGAGACATCCACCTGCAATATGCATGAACGAAACATGCACCCAATCATCCACCTTTATCAATCTTGAATTTCTCCATGAGTCGCAGGACGTGTTTGGTGAGCATTTTCGGTTGAATCTGTTCCATCCGTTGTTTGGTCAGATTAAGGCGAGGGAACTGACTGTGGAAACATGCGTACCAGTTACAGTTACACAACTTTTTTCTTTTTCTTTTAAGGCTCTGCATGTCGACACCTGCATCAAGTTCACATACATGTACCATACCTGTTTAGCTCTTCCACACAGAAGCTAGGGTGACACCAAGAGTCTAGAAGTTTAACCAATTGTTCCTCTAGATGACTGTAGCCTGAGACAAAGGACACGGCCACCGACATCTTATCCTGCACGATTAGTGGTACACACATCTGCAGAATAACATTGGAGATGAAAATTTAGGAAGTTGGATAGCGATTTAATAGTGAGTTTATATAGAAGACATTTGATGGTTAATTAATAAATAAATACAAGGACTACAAAGACTGGATATCTCACCTCCTCCATATTTAACTCTTCCTGTAAGTTCAGCTTAATACTGAGCGTTGCTGCCTGTGGGCGGAGGGGGGGTTATAAATGTCACTTTTCTATGTCTTAAACATTTCTGCAATAACAACAATAATATCATGAAATCATGCACCCACCTCTTTGTAGCAGTTGAGAGCATGCAACCCAGTAATGTGCAATCGGAGTAAGGCTGGATCCAGTGAATTGAGTTGGTAGATGTTTATGAGACTGTCTACAAAGTTTGGCTGGGTATCTGTTAGCAAGTTGAGAGCACGCCGTTGGAGTGCCACAGCTTGCTGTTCCGACACTGAACTCAGATTGACCTGTATGAAGAACACAAACCCCCAATCCAAAATAGAAATCAAAAACACCCTTTTAAAACACTAAAGAATACTACACTACTACAGAGGTGTTAATGAGAAGGTTCGTTAGTCTGCACTAATTAAAATAAATTGCTCAGGTATTCATTTTCAAATATCTCAATGATGGCACAACTATAAAGTCAGCAAGCCTTTGTGTACAGTTCAAAATCACAAAAGGATGAAAAAGTCGGACTGCTAACCACAACAGCAGGTTTGTAACTGCTTGCCTATCTACCTGAGGATGTTCCTTAATCCATGTCTGGAATTCCATGAGTATGTGATGGCCAAGGGTGTGGCTCCGACCTTTCTGTTTGCCCGGACAACTCTCCAGGATTGTTAGTAAGGCCTCCAGAGGCTCAGACAGCTTTGAAAATCCCTGGAGGGCTGCCAAATGTAGCTGTGGGTGGACAGAGGAGAAGGGAGTGGTAAAACTATAATAGAGGAGAAGGTTGAATGAATGTATAAAACATTAAAGAGTGATGGTAGATTATTTCGAATCTAAACCTCGTGGACAACTCTGAGCACTTGCTTACTCTGTTTTATTATTATGACTTTAAAGTGGATTTTTCAAAAATGTTTTTGTGATTGTAAAAAGGAGAATCGCTGCTTTTAAGGCCAAAGTGTTACACTCAAGTTAGAGTTAGAAAATGCCTTAACTCCTTCAGCATATATGAGTCTTTTGAAACATTTTGTGTAAAAAGTAATTAAAAAAAACAATCTCTAACTTCCTACACAAGAAAATAATATATGCAGGGCTCGCAAAATTTTTCCAGTCGGGCTATCAAAATCTCTCTCAGCCCTGCCCGTCGGGCTATCATAGGAAGGAAAAATATATGTCAATGCGTTTGCATTCTTTCAGAAATGTAGCTGGGTAATTATGTCATTGGCATCGGTGAGCCAGTGTCAATATGTGACATATTGAAATCGGTTTGAATTTGCGCTTGTTTTTTGCTTTCACTTTGCAATCGCGCGAACTGTGAACTGAGAGCAACAGCACTGATTGGTGAGTGGTGATAATTTGCGCACAAATTCCTCTGACATCGTCTTATCAGTCGTTAGCTTACTATGCAAACATGACAAGTGAAATCTCCCGCAGCAAGCTTAAACATGTGAGAGGTTGATCGCGCAGAGAATTGCTGAGCGTTATGTGAGTGCGTGTGTAAAAGCAGCAGGATTAGTAGTATTTTGACAGCAAATGCGCACCTGTGGACCACTTATGTGCACCCGTGTAAATAACATAATGTTCTGCCGGGTGTGTTGTTGGTTTTCCCTCGATTTCTGAGTCGACAAGCGCCTTTGTTACCGGGACCAGTAATTTTAAGAAAGGCCCCCATTAGAACCCATGAGAAATGCAAGAAATGCATTATTGCTCAGTCTGCAATATCTTTCCCAGAACAAACACCAATTGCAAATAACATACTAAAAATAAACCTGAAAAATCTGTTTAGACCAGCGTACTACGTTGCAAAGAGTGAACTACCACTGGCAAAATGTAGCAGTCTTTGCAAACTTCAAAAAGCAAATGGCCTCGATCTTGGTTCCACTTGCCTCTTACCCGTGACTTCAGTGGAAATTTCAAATTCAGGATCTGACACAGACTGATTCATGTTCTACTCAGTTCTTACAAGTTCATAGAAATTTCTGTTCAATTAGAACCAAGTATTTGAGTTGATGATTGTAATTTTTATACAATGTTGTAATTTGTGTTTCAACAGTTTTGTTTCCGTTACAATATTATACTTTAATGTATAATATTGTATCGGAAACAAAACATCAATCAAAAAATTGCTCTCTTTTTTTATTCGGGCTACTTAAATTTATTTTGGGCTACCAAAAACTGAAGAGTCCCTGCCCGAAGGGCTACCAGGGACTTTGAAATTTTGCGAGCCCTGATATGAGTGACAAAACCAGACTCTGTTTTAATCTGCAAACCAGATGTTAAGCACTCAATATCCTACTCACACAGATCTCAAGTTCATTCAGAGCAACACAAATTCCTTCCTACTGACAGGCAGTCTGGTTTCCTCATTAACACACACACACACACACACACACACACACAGACACACACAGGTGAGCTTCATTTAAGGATTCAGGGTTTTCTCTCACTTGTTCCTTCCTGTGCAAGTGCTTCATACAGACACACAAAAGCTCCATCCTGCTACCTTTGTAAACACACACACACACAGACACACACTCAGTATTGCATATATGGACCTGACACATGCTGTAAAAGTGACTCTTACCATCTGCAGATCTTTCCGGTTCCACAGATCGAAGAGTTGGTCTCTCAGCATGGCAGGGTCAAGACCTGGGGGCATATTGCACACACAGGCACAGAGACAATGACACACACACACAGTGGGATTTCACTTTGACCTTTGACATGTTAAGGAATCAGAGGTGGAGTTATACTTATTTTAAACTAAAACTATTTCAATGGCTGTCTTTTTGGGGTATTATAAGAGCTCTTTTTGTGAAAACTGACCTGTTCAAAGATGCAAATCCTCTGAAAAAAAACCCCAAAAGCCACAAGTTGGCGCTATACATTTTGCACAGATTTAAAGCAATTTATACTGTTGACCCCCTCCCCAATTTTTGTAAACAAAAGGTTAAATTTGTTTGCCCAATCTTTTGAATTCTTATTTTCTGTCTCACATAATTCTTAACTTGGCAGTAACATGATCCACTAGAAAATACTGTTACAAGAGGCATAGCAGAGCAGCCATAACGTCAAACATTATTTCTTTAACAGGCACAGCAGAGCAGCCATAACATCGGATTAACAGCTGAGGCTGGTTGGACAGTAGAGGAACCGAGCATTAGCTCTGCATTCCAGCTGAATGTGCAGCCAAAATACTCCAGAGAAGACTCTCAAAGCACATTTTAGGAATGCCATGGTGGGTACAAGAGCTTGGAAACAAGAGAAGCTGTGAGCATGCGTGTGTGTTTTACAATTTGTGTCTGCCTGTGCGTGTGTTCCACGGAGCATTCCCAAAAACTCCAGCTTCTTTCTCTGTCACTCATGCTATGTGGCCTCCACCGTATCTGCCCCCACCGCCGCAACCCTTCTTCCTTCCCAGGGCTACTTTTCCTGTTCTCCTCTCCCTCCCTGCACCAGCCTCTCTTGATTTTGTCTCGGATTTCCCCAGGAAAAGGCTATGTGCTGGTCATGGTGTAAAAAATACAGCCTTCCTGATGCATAGCCTGGGAAAGCAGACCAAAAGACCTCTCTCTCCTCTCTCTGAGCTAGCCTCTTTCTTTGCTGCATCTCTCCTGGTGTGACACTTTTCGCCTATTATGTTCCCCGTTAAAGATGAATTTTACATTCATCTTCCTGCAGCGGCCCTTTTAGTAGAGCTTGTTTTTGTTTTCTCCCCTCAATCAATCAACATTTCCTTTCAATTCTTCAGCTTCTCTTAATAAACTCCTGCTAAATTATTGAATTTGCAATTCACTAAATTGCAGCAATACTCTTATAATAATATTGCCTAATTTTATCTCACTTTTCTGTCGACTCTATTTGGATTTCTTATTCACGAAAATGCTAGTTGGACTACATCAGTGTATTGCCATGTTTTGATCCACAAAGTGCAAACTTTACATTTGTTTTAGATCATTTCCTAAAATCTATCAGTGTTTTTAATTTAATTCTACTTGACATTAAATTATATTCAGCTACTTGACAAAACTGCTTTTTTATTACCCATGGTGGCTTTGTAAGAAATGGATTATGACATGCATAAAAAACAACATCACAAAAGTCCACTTAACGGTTCTCAACATTTGAAAGGCCGCTGAGTTTCCTTTTCTGTTATGCACCCTGCCCGCGCTCATTCATCCTGCTGCCGAACATGCATAGGGTACGTGCACAGGGACTCACACAAACACCACAACCCACTTCAGTCTCACTGTTTGTATGAGAAGGGGCGAGAGGAGAGGAATGTTGGGCATGTAGCTTCTTTACACACTTGGCTTGTGGATGAATGACAGAGCTAGAGGCTTCCCATTCATTATAACATAATAACCCTATCACCACATACAAATACAGAGACACATGCAGAGAACATGCACTCATTCACCCCTTAGAAGGTGACTCTTTTCCTTTCTTTTTTGTGAACGTGAGAAAATCAGAAATTTGGAGGAGAAATTATGCACTTTATCCGAGTGCATCTTTAGAATTTCTGTTTATAGGCAGATAAAACTATATCAGTGAAAATTAGACAGTTTTAAATCCACAGACAAGTCTGACTGCATGTTGCCAAGCAGCTGCCAAAATAAAGGAAACACAAAGATCAAGTGTCTAAAAGGGGCATTTGGTGTCATTACAGCCACCAGAACAGTTTCAGTGCGACTTGGTAGTGGTTGCGCAAGTGGCTCAACTTCACTGGAAGGATGCCACAACATTTTTCGACAAGTACTTCTCTTCTTTTGAATTTTGTTGGAGGTGCTGGAAAAGGCTTTCAACAGGTGCTATTACAGAATGGTGAAATGGAGGAGTATACAAGGACTTGAAGAATTTGATGCTTATTAAACCCATGTTTACACGTTAACTGCCTCCTCGTAATTGACCCACTGCAAGCTGATTCCACCAAATATAGAGTGACACATGCCTGAAGGGGTAGACAAGTATAACAAGTATAAGACCTTTACTAAAAAACAACAAAGAGCTTAATTCTGGAACTTAAAGAAGGAATTGGAAAAAATACAAGATGAGATGGATTGTGGTAAGAATAAATAAGCATTTGTGTCCTCCTACTTTGTTTTAAACAGGAAATGTTCAACATTTAGTTTTTTCCATGTGAATATGATTGTTTTCACTTATTTTGTGTTTATTTGTTTTTTTGTGTATTTACACTTTTAACTTACACGTTTGAAATAAAGATTTGATTAATTGATTGATAAGTCATTGTTGCAGAAGTCTGAAAAAGCTGTCGCTGATTTTTAGATTAAATCAACAAATGGTCTGTCTAAGACTCTCCTTGAAATATGTTCTCCAGAGGTGATAATGTTCAGAAGAAAATATACTTGAACATATAGGATTGATGATAAAAAGCCAATCTGACTATAAGATCACAGATTTTCACTGGCTCAGACTGGGTCTAGCTATGCACCTAAACACAATCAGTCCACGTCCACCAGGGGTATCCAAGTCCTTTTAATTTGTGGCCCACATGAAGCCCAAACTGAAAGTAGTTACTGATGACCTACAAAAAACACCCACAAATAGTTTCCTTTACTTAAGCATAAAGACATTTAACTCATATTGATGACACACCCTGAGATAACATAAGAAAAATAAGATATATTTCAACACTGTTATAAAGAAATGCATTTGCAGTAAATCAAAGAAACTCATCCGTACAGTTCACTTGGCTTATTGTTTAAGAAACAAAAGTAATTTTCTGTCCAGTGAAAAAGATCTAAGTTCATTCATAGAAAATTTACTGTTTTCAATTCAGGAATGTAATCCTACAAAACTCTGTACTTCATAGTGGGAGTGAAAATTAAGGAACTTTTCAGCTATTTAATGGAAAACAATAACTTACTTTGGTGTTTTACACAAGGACATGGGTGATGTTTTTATTAGTAAGGCAGCTGTGAAAATCTTAAAATGTTGCCCTCCTTTGAAATTTTTACATTTTCCAATTTGGTCAAATTTGACCCATTTGGGGGTCTCCTCAATATGAGAAAATGTTTTAAAATATATGGAGGGCTGGGTGAAATTTCAATTACTTAGATCACCGAGACTGTGCCTACTGTGGGACAGAGGCGAGGTGCCACAGTTAGACAAAGCAGGCTTCAGAGTGTTAAACACTGGGCTTGTGACGTTTGTTCGTCTTATTTTAACACTTTGGAAAGAGCCTCGGACTCCAACCCTGAAAATGTGGAGGAGAAAATGACTGAAAATGCCGCATGCGAGAAAATGCTGGGAAGATTGAGCAGCAAACAAAGACTCTAAGAGAACAAAATGGGACAGTTTTTGTTTTTATAGGTCTACAGCATGATGACAATGTGAGATATGGTCTGAATTAGGAATTAAGGGTCTTGTGTGTGCAACAGTTTATTTATTTACAATTTTTTTATTATTTTTTTATTATTTATAATTTTTTTTCCTCACTGAGTGTGGTTTTTGTTGTTTTGTGTTCTTATGTTATATTTGTTTAAATGTTCAAAATAATAAAAAATTTAATTACAAAAAAAATTGAACCTTTTGGTGGACTGGTTCTGGCCTTTGGTCCGTATGTATTAAACACCAGGGTTGTCGCAAAAACACAATAACTCTGCGTAAGCTTTTTTAATAGAAGCTTTCCTGTTATTTGTGACCATCAGATTTTTAAAGAAAAGTTATGCTTGAGTAAATGAAACTCAATTAACAAAAATGTTTGAAAAAATAAGTTTATTGCAATGCTGGTGATGTCTTGTTTTTTAAAGAGCATTCCTCTCTTCCAAATGTACATGTCACTGATGTTAATCAGCTGTGTGTTTGTCTTCATAGCCACCACCAAATCTACAGTTTACCTAAATGGGCTTTTTTGTTTGGAAGAAACCTTAATAGGAGGTCTCTGTGTGAGAAAATTATGGTACAAACCCGATGCCTCTGGAGTAGTATGGCTCATTTCTGTCTGCAGGATGAGGTGCCGCTATCACTCTGTAGGTGTAGAAAGAAGGAACAACAAAACACATTGTTGAAATATCTCACTGTCACAATAAACAGATATTTTTTGGATAATATGTGTAAACACGGCAATCTTTAGGCAAAGTTGTAATACTATAACATTGTGTGCTTTTTTTGGTTTTTTGTTGAACCATTTATTAATTTGTCCTATGAATCCTGTCTACAGAAGTTTCCAAAGACCCAGTGTTAAATTCAGTCTTTAGGCACTTTACTGGCAGCTTATTGCAAAATTACATAATTTGTTCACTTCTTTGTTTTTTAGCTGAATCTATGAAAAATTCCCTAGCCAGAGAACATTGGCATCTCTCAACATGGTGTGCAGTATGTCCCTAAAAAAAGTCACATCCTGAAGAAATATGAAAAAAATAAATAAAAAAATCTAGCAAAGACTTGACACAGGACCTGAGAGATGCATCTGATCCTTCAGTTGTTCGATTAAGTAATATAAGAAATGCCTCACTGGAAGAGTGGCTGTCAAGAGGCAATTCTTAAGTGAGGGAAACAAGGAAGAAAGGATGAATTACGCCAGTTCACACAAGAAATGGACTGAATATCAGTGGTAATAGACCTTATAGAGTGATGAATCCACATTTGAAATTTTTTGTTCAAATAGTTGTCAGTTTGTACAGATGCGGTGAGAACAGAGTACAGCAGAAGTGTCCAACTCCAGGCCTTGAGGGCCGGTGTCCTGCAGATTTTAGATGTGTCCTTGATCCAACACGGCTGATTCAAATGGCTAAATTACCTCCTCAACATGTCTTGAAGTTCTCCAGAGGCCTGGTAATGAACTAATCATTTGATTCAGGTGTGTTGACCCAGGGTGAGATCTAAAACCTGCAGGACACTGGCCCTCGAGGCCTGGAGTTGGAGACCCCTGGTCTACAGCCTTCTGTAAAACACAGTGGCAAATCCGTCACAGTTTGGGGCTGCACTTCAGCCAGTGGTGTTTTAATGCTTGGAAATAAAAGCACACAGTGGAAGACTATCAGTTATGGACTGGCCTCCCCAAAGCTCAACATGACTGAAGCAGTGCAAGATCATCTAGACTGAGAAGAAGAGCTTTGAATGTCCTTCAAAAAGCCGAGAGAACTATTCCTGAGGCTTGCCTAAGAAAGTTCAGGCTATGTTGAATAACAAAGGTTGTCAGACCAAATATGGACTTTCAAGCTTGTTAAGAATTATATAAATTCTTATTCCCCCGCCCCCCCCCCCTTTTTTTTTACTGTACATTCCCCCCTTTCTCCTAGGAAAAATATTAAGATATTACTAGCGGTGAAAGAACTGCAGTACTGTACAGTACTAGTACTGCGTTTTTATCCATTTGTCTTCAAATTTTAAAAAAAATAATCAAAATTTAATAAATACAACAGTACAACAAGGGAAACCTGTGGGAATTGCAGCCTGGGAAAGGGCAAGATGCCATTTGGCAGTGACAGTGAGTTTAATACTGAGGATGTTTTTTTGTGGGCCTGAAAACCGGTTGTTTCTCCAATGTAAATATCTGCAGGCTCTAGAAGGGGCCTTTGGCACTGACACAGTCAGGGGCAGCAGCATCTATTTTAGACCACAGAGTATGAGAAACGAGATACGGCACCTGCAGTGGAGTTAAATTATCTTCTATCCCCACCTCGTGGTGACAGAAAGACCTCCAACTTCCTCCACACTTTCTCTTTAACAAACAGGATCTCGTGTGACCCAGTCCAAAAAGCACACCCTCTGTAAGTATCTGTGTGAATACTATTGTTAACCTCTAATAGGTTTATTATCTAAAAAGGTCAAAAATCAAACGTGATGAAATTCAGTGTAAGCTAGCTAGCTACATAATCTCAAAGCCAGGCTGTCACGCTGCTCTTCACCACATAGATAACCTTTATTTGTTAGATCGTCGACAAAAAATAAATGTTTATTCACAACAGTATAACGTTACGTTATCGACACGAATATACTCACCAGTTTTATACAGTTAGCAAACGTCAAGTAAGCCAGCTCGCTTGTAGCTTCGTGTTAATGCATTACAATCAGTTTGTTTGGTCCGCTTATGGGCCAATTTCGCCCATACGTTGGTCTTACGCGGCGCTTCCTTTTAAACTATAAATGCATTTGGTGCTTTTTGGCCACATATTCACACACCATAATTGATAAATCATGCCAGAGCTCCAACTACAAACCTGAATATGTAACAGCAGACTCTATGTATACGGAGCTGACTTAAAACGATACGAGTCTCATAGGTAATGCTGCCTGTTAGTGATGGGTCGTTCGCGAACGAAATGGCTCTTAGAGCCGATTCTTTGAAGTGAACGACGCGAGCCGGCTCCTTGAAGTGAACGACGCGAGCCGGGTCCTTATTGGGAGCCGTGAGGTTTTTTTTTTCTTTTTTCTTCTTCTTCTTTCTCTCACCCTCTCTCTCGCCCTTTTTTCCGCTAAACTCTGCACACGCGGCCTGTACTTTGCGCTGGGCAGAGGGGGGAGGGGCGTTAGTTACACTCGCAGTAGCACAGGAACAGAGCCAGAGAGAAAGAGAGCGAGGGACAACAACGTCACATTAGAAAGGTATAGTAATCATCCACTATTTTTAGTTGCAGATGATAAAGGATTCAGAAATCATACAGGCCCATATGACAGAATGTGCATCTTCTTTTTGTTTTAATATTTTAATTTATATTTAATTGTGTTGTGGTTTGCAGTGTTTTGTGTTGTTTCACGTTAAATTTGTTTAAAAGGAAAAAGCTGAAAATTTAAATAGTTAAAAGTTTAAAATGTAAATAGTTGTTCTTTGTATTATATGATTTATTTATTACATTTTATGTGGAGTGAATAAATAAAGTATATTTATGGTGGCCCTTAGAGACAAAGGAGTACAAACTCCAAAACACGTACAAACTCCAAAACACGTAAAAACTCAGAAGCACGTACAAACTCCAAAACACGTAAAAACTCAGAAGCACGTACAAACTCAGAATCACGTACAAAAGACAACAGAAGTGCTCCAGGATGCTAGGGCGCAGTGTTGAGCATTTGTTACCTAGTGGCTACACAAGCCAGGAAGTATCAACAACCGGATTTGGTGTGTGGTAATAACAGGTAAATGAATTTTTTTTTTAATTATTTGAATAAATATGAGTGCTTTTCTATAAATACACAAACAATACGCACATGCTTTCAATTGTGTAATTTAAGTGATCTGGGTAGCTCTGTTTTGGAAGTTCAGTTAACACTAGAAATGTGTTTTGGAGTTTGTATATGCTTTAGAGTTTGTACGTGCTTTGTCTCTAGGGGCCATATATAAACATAAATAAAACCACTTTTTTTACATTAGTAATTCCTTTTCTGCATAATTTTATATTATTGTTAATGATTAAATAATTAAAGCAACAAAACAACCTGAAGAGCCGGTTCGGAGCCGAAAGAGCCGGTTCGGAGCCGAAAGAGCCGGCTCGGAGCCGAAAGAGCCGGCTCTTTTTAGTGAGTCGAGCCGAAAGAGCCGGGTCTCTAAAAAGAGCCGGAAATCCCATCACTACTGCCTGTAAACTGAAACTAGGGAGAAAATTTCACAACGGCTGTTCTTGCTCTGTCTTTTCTGTGGGGGTCTGTCCTGACAGTTTAAAGTACACTACCGCCACTGTCCGGTCACAGTACGCAATTTAACAACAATTTAACACAAAAAAGAATTAAAACTTTTTGTTCATCTTCCACGCAATTAAGTGGCTTAGTTACACAATATAAGCATTTTTTTTCATTTCTTTTTTCACAGATTTGATGCTTTGATCCATTCTTGCAAATGTCTATGCAAAACAGTCTTCTGTTTACTACATTTTTAAATTGCCCGTAACATGGCAATCAGAATAAGTAGGTAATATTTTTCCTTTTTCTAACCTGTGTAGTGGCTTTTATGTTTTCTGTATCGCAGCAGCGTGGTCTGTCAACAAACTGGAGTAGGGAAGGTATAACAATATGAATCCTGTCCAATCTCTTGCAGTTAACCTTCCACACATGTGTAACTGCGCACTCCTGAAATTGTAGACATTTTCAATCACTGCCATTAATACTCCAGAAGATGCTACACACAATGACGCTGATTTGTTCTTTTCACTGACAAAGAAATAAACTGAGGATTTTAAGGTTTCTTTTGGTTTCTTTGGTTTGTTTAAACATTGAGGTTTGGTCATATATTTGTCGTTATACTGGTCACCAATATTACCTTGTATTTGTACAATGTACTTCGGTTGTTTTTTTTCCCACACATTTTCAGTCCAGTTTTTCTATTTGATCATCTATCTATAACAAATTTAGAAATTAATCTTAATTAGCCATTTGGGGGGGGGGGGGGGGGCGACGGACCCGGTGCAGGAACCAAAATATGCTAAGAATTGCGCTGGTAGACACTTAAAAGAAGTGGAGGATCTATTGGTTTTGTGAGGAAAGAAAAGATGAAAGGTAAGTGTGTTAGCCTAACTGTTAGCCTAAAAATCCGTCATCAGTACTACTGATGACTGACTTATGATAAAACACACCTACCATGTTTTGGGTTCCTGCAACTGGTCCGTCGGGTTATTGTCTCCCCAGAAACACTTCCCTTGTGCTTTTGGAAATCTGTTTTTTCCTATTTCTGTTTTTGTTTTTCCTATTTCCGTTGTGTTTTGTGTGCTTTTGCAGCGTTTTTCCTTATTGCTGGTGTTTTCTTAAGTTGCAGTCCGTTTGGCCTGTCAGGGTCATCCGTGGTAAATAGATAACACAGGATTTTTGCAAAATGATACCAAAGAGCTATTAGCTGAAAACGGCATATCTTGGCGTGGTCTACAGGGTGTCTTTAACAAATCTGAAGAAACTAGACAGGTGAAGGACAAAAAAATCTACCTACTGCAGATGAACAGGGGGTCTTTGCAAATATTAACCTTTAAATTGATACAGTTCTAATGAACTTGTATTTCTATGTATGTTTACAAATGTTTCAATAAATGACTGAACCTATTTCCAATTTTGCAAGGAAAATGTAAAGAAATGAAGGTACTAAATGTACTATTCAAAATTTACATTTTTTCCCTTTGGTAGGGCGTAAGAAATACAAAACCTCAGCCAATATATTGAATAATATTTTTTTCCTCAATCATACAATCATTCCTTTCAAATTTATCCAAGCCTCTTTACAGTATCAATGACTTATTAAAGTTTGAATATTGAATAACTTTGATGTCAGAAATAATTGCGGACACACCCAGATATGTCGTGACCATCTGTACAATTTCCCTTTTTAAAAAATTGAGTTTCTAGTTAAGAGTAACTTACTTCTGCTATAAGAAAGCATCCTTATAGCAGAATTTACTGGAACGCAACAGAATTCAGTAGAAAAACTTCTGAGTGCTTCACGTCATTAAAGTTGCTCCCCACGTGTCCCTTGCGTCACCACTTTAAAAAAAAGAAAAAAGAAATAAGGACGTAGCCAGAACACAGTGGTGGTTGTTGTTGTTACACTATCATCCACAGGAGCAGGAGTGATTTTTTTGATGCATCATATCCCCTTTTCTGTTCTGTTGGCTGTCACACAGGTATTTAGATCCCACATAAATCTCGTGAGGCGGCTGAATATAAAGAGCAACGCTGTCTGTGGCTCCTCAAACACGGCTAGCATTAGCTAGCGGGTCTCACTGTCACAGCAGAGCTAACCAGCTAGTTGCTTAGCAGTTATGGAGTGGCTGGGCAACGGAGACTCACTTCACCACAGCGAAGAGCCCGGCAGTGAGTCACTTTCAACGGCCGGAGGCTTTAGTGGTCTTTACCCTCACCAAAAGGTAAGGCCTTTAAGTTATCTCACTCCAGAGGTGCTTAACGGCATGCTAACAAGCGAATACTGTTGGAGATAGCTGGAGTGTATATGTTATAACATTTTCTTTTATTCTGAAGCACAGTTTCCACCCTACACAACAACGGAATATTTTACCAGTTAGTTTAGTGTTAAATGTCAGTGTTCACGCTGCTAACCCGCAGTTGCCCAATAACTATTCTACTTTAGTTCATGCTTATAGGGTAATCAGATTACTCGCTGCGTCATTATCTTGTCAGTACACCACTGAAATCAGGGTTGGGAAGAAATACCCCCTAGGTGGGATGGTTGATGGGATCAGAGGCCATAACGGGAAGTAACAACGCTCCCCAACTCAAACATGCGCACACTGACAGCTGTGTGTGATTACTAGCTAGCAGAGAAGGCATGCGAGCACTGGTGAAGTGGAAACAAGCGTTTATTTATTTTTAACCCTCATGCTCCACCTTAAGCTAAACGCAGCTTGACTGCGGTCGTGAAAGCTTAAAAGCTAATGAACTACATTGTGTGTGTTGCAGAGTCATCCCTCAGTTTTTAGGTGATCACCTCATTTACCACTCAGTCATTTCATGGTAAATTGTAAATGGACTAGCTCTACTTGAGCACTTATAGAGCTTTATACAACTTGCTTCATTCACCCACACAAACACTATTCTTGTACACCTAAGTGCACACACATTCATACTCTGATGAATCCATGGTAGAGCAATGTGGGGTTCGGTATCTTGCCATGCAGACTGGATCAAACCACCAACCCTCTGGTTAGTAGAAGAACTGATCTACTGCCACCCCAGAAAAGATGTGTTCAGAATAACTTTCTGAGGAATATGTTGCTAAATTTCAAACTTGGCATAAAGATTTTTGGCTTTGATTGAAGTGCACAACCTCTTAAATTTTATTCATTTATTGTATTGCTAACAAGTGCTAGCTGATTTATTTATTTTTTAACAGTAGTCATTTGCTTTCTATTTACCTCAAACCAGCCAACATCGTCAAACCTCTGTGATTGTCCCATGGCATCACTATGCCAGAGTCAGCAGCGCTGTGTGAAGGCCTCGATCGTCTCAAGTTGGAGACTAGCTGAGGCGCAGGATCAGTTATGCTCTTTAGGAGTCCACAGCTCTGAGTCGCTGGAGCAAGAGCGCGCTCGGACTCAGGCCTGCCCCACAGAGCTCACGCACAATGAGGAGGAGTGGCGCCGCAAGGAGAGCTTGCTGGGAGTTCAGGAACCCAGCCGCAGTCCTGTATTTGGAGCTAGTTGGGATGTTTTTGATAAGGCAAGTTTGCCAAACAACATTGCAAAACGAACATATAGAGGGGCTGTGTTCTGTGCCAAGATTTTAAGACCTTTCTGTTTCAGAGTATCATCAATGTCCAGCATCAGGCTGCAGAAATGGACCAGGACAAGTGTAAGACATTTCTCCAGAAATACGAACAAGAGCTCAGGCATTTTGGTAAGTGAGCCAAAACGTCATCAATTAGCAAGTCGGTTTGTGGCTTTAACGTTGCTGCAGTGTTTAGTAGGATTGTTTCTCTGGCGTAAAGGGAAAGGATGTCCTCATTTAGTTTTCATGTGTAAACTCAAATAAGTTTTAAGCTGCCTTCATAGTGACATTCCAACAATTTCATTCCAGGACACACTTTAAATAGATCTTATAAAGTTGGATATTAACTTGTTGCTTGTTGTCAACGTGATAATAATATCTGAATTATGGACTACGGCCTTGTTTATGTGCTGCTGGGAAACAAGCTTGCTGGCATCACAGCAGTGGTTATCAACACTCACATAAAAAGGGGCATTTCATGCCTAATATGGTTCTTCCTCTGCACATAATGATCCCTATGAGTGGTGCTGATTTCAGTCAGAGATGTTACCAGATGATAATGATGAAATAGGGATAAAAATATATAATTATTTTAATGCCAATTTCAGTCTCAGTGCTCCTGTTTATTTGAAACATTACGGCTGCACATTAGAGCTCTGAATTTTCAGTATCATGGTATTTTTGTTCTCAGTCTATATTGAACATTTAGAAGAATAGAAGAACCTGTATTACATACCTTACCATCAACTTTGATCATACCTATAATTTCACTGAACACAGGCTGTATATTTTTGCTTTAGAAGCTTTAATGTATAGTTACATAAGAAATAAGAAACCAAGTTATCAACTGATCAGACAGGTGATGCAAAGATTATGAATTTGCACAGATTTGGATTCACAGGCAGTTTTGTTGTTGTGCCCAGTAGATACTGCATATACTAACAACAGCAAAGCAGAAAAGAGAGGTGTGGACTGCTGTGCTAAAGAAATGACTGCATATATTACTGATATTTAAAAGTTGTAAGTTTCTGTAATCAATCTTGTATTTATTTATTTATTTATTTGCCTTTGTCAGGTATGCTGCGAAGGTGGGATGACAGTCAGCGATTCCTTGCAGCCATGCCTCAGCTTATCTGTGAGGAAACTGCAAACTACTTAATTCTGTGGTGCATGAGTCTACAGCAAGAAGGGGTAATATGCCGACAGAGTAGGCCTGGTGTTACTTTATTGCTTCATTATAGTCAACATCTCATCAAGTGACTAAAAATAGTTTATCCTATAAACAGCATAATGCAGTTTTTGTGTGGGTCATAACTCTGTGGGTCATGTAATTCCCAAATGCTAAAAAACAGAGCCAGTGGAGGTGTCCCGAGTAGTTGATCTGTAAGATAAGTGTAAAGCGTAAGTTAGCTATCTATCGATCTATCAATTGATCGTTATTTTGGCATGAGTTTTGAAGTAATGCATTGCCTCCAATGGACCATGCAAAGTGTAGAGCTCAGCACAAATGAAATGCTGTGGTATGACCTTAAGAGAGCTGTGTATAAACGAATGCTTGGAAACTGAAGCAGTGTTGTGTGGGGGACAGAATTCCTCCATAGTGAGAGACTGATAAAGATGTATAGAAAATGATTGCATCAGATTATTGGTGCTAAAGGTGATCCTGCAAGCTACTGAATGAATGGGACATAGGATAGTCCTATAGAAGCTTTTTTTTTTTCACTAGATCGCTCTATATTAAATAATCCAAAGAGGATGGATGTTAATTATTAAAAATCAGTATTTCTAACAATTCTTCAACCAGTGAATTAAAAGGTAACATAAAAAAAGTAAATTTGGGCCAGTTTCCAGGTAAAGAACTTACAAAGAGGACATCTGGTGAGAAAACCAGAGACATCACACCAACTTTTCCTTCTTGTGTTCTGCAGAAAGAAGCGTTGATGGAGCAGGTGGCACACCAAGCTGTAGTGATGCAGTTCATCCTGGAGATGGCTTCAAACTCTCAGCAGGACCCTCGAGGCTGCTTTAGACAGTTCTTTCATAAAGCCAAAGTAAGAGAAATTCATCTTATCATTAATGTGTATGAATGTTGTGCATCTTATTATGGCTTTCATAGTGTTGCATGGTAAAATAATTTGGCTTTGTTTTCTAGAGATAATAATAAAAAGGCCATCATATACTAGCTTTCAGAGTGCATAAATGTCTCAGACATATTGTTGTTTTTCCAGGAAGGACAAGACGTCTACTTAGAGGTCTTCCATACAGAACTTGAGGCCTTCAAACAGAGAGTTAAAGATTACACAGACAAATGTAGAGGTCATTTGTCCAACACTGAACAGCAGACTATCGGCACAAACTGCATACTCGACCCCAAAGAATCAACAGTACCTTCAGTAAGTGCACTTAAGCTTGCACCAGCAAATCTTGTACCTCAATGCAGTTACCACTTCCAGAAGTGAGATGGCACTGTTGAGCTTGTTATGATATAAATAAGAAAGTAACTAGTTTTGGTTTTTCTTGGTGGTGATCATTCCCAAGGGATGTGTCTGTGGTTTCTTTTGTTTGTAAATGATGACAGCACTACAGTGTGGACACAGCTGCAAAAAGGTAAACTTTACCTTATAACAAGGAGCTGGGCTCCATCGTGTTAATGTTACCTGTAAAACCAGAAGTGGCCAACACATTTGCTGACAGTTGCTATTTGACCTCTTCAGCACAGCAGAAACCCGAGAGGACATCCTCAGTCTTAGTTTTATCAAATCAGTCAGATCTCATGTATCCATCCTCACTGTAACAGTCATCTGGTTTTCTATAAAACGGGAGAAACGTGTAGTGAAGTAGTCCATGTTAAGCAGTTTTATATACTGTAGAGTGCAAAAACATCAAACTACTGTTAGATTATGCTAAGAAAATGCAAAATGGGTGCAGAGGTTTCTTGAAACACGTGCAAACATAAGTGGCAACTCGGTATATAAGGTAAAAACAAGCTTGAAGACGATGTTTGCCTGAGCTCGCTCGGGAATAGTTCTCCAGACTTCTTGGAGGACATTCAGAGCTCTTCTTCGGATGTCGGATTCCTTTTGTTCCATTCTCTGAAGATGATCCCACGCTGCTTCAATAATGCTGAGGTCCAGGTTCTGTGTTTAGGATCACTGATGTGCAGGAAAATGTAGCAGTTGCCAGTCTTGCCTGATAACACTGCATGACAGATCAAAATTTGACGATGCTTTTCTGTGTTAATATTTCATCAATTTTGACGAGATCTCCAACAGCACTGGCCAAAAAGCATGGCCAAACCATGACAGAGCCTCTGGTATACCTCAGCCTTTTCTACCTTTTTGCCTTCCTTAAGAATTGCTGCTTGATCATTTGTGAATCAGCTGAAGGGCCACGTGCATCTGTCAGGGCTTTCTTAAGGATATGACAATAATATATGTATATATATTTGGTTGTTTGTTTGTTTTGTTTTTTAAACACACTACTTTTTTTGTCCTCCACTTTTCCAGTTTGCTCTTATTAAGAAGAACTTTGAAAAAAGGACGTTTTCAGATTCAATTTTAATTATGGAAAAATGGGGAAAATCTCCTTAAAATATACTTTAATTAAATTAAATTATTTTTTTCTAGTTATTTTCCCTTATTAAAAAAATACCTATTTCATGAATTATTCCCCCTAAAAACTTATACATTAGCATGTTTGTTTACTAGATGCATACAATAGATTAACAAAGAATATTTGCACATTTGGAAATATAAATCTAAAAATAACGCAGTATATTTTAGCAGATACATTTAAATTAAAAAAAAAAGAAGAAGAAATATTTCACTGGTGTTTCCAAAACTATTCTAAATCTTACTTCCATCTTTTGTAAAACCCTCTTGGGCAGTAATTACAGCTTTCTTTTTGAGCAAGTCACTACAAGCTTTGCACACATGCGTTAGGCAACTTATCCCATTCTCCCTCGCTCATCCTCACTGTTAGATTCAGTAGGAAACATCTGTAAACTCACATCTACAGATCTCTGTATAAATTTTTGCATTATGTTTTTATTTTTATTTTTTTGGGGGGAGGGGGCATCAGGTGCACCACCCAGTGACAGTTCAACTAGCCAACAGCAAACACAATAATGGGGTGGCTTTGGGACAAGTTTCTGATTTTATTTAGCTGCATTTATCTCAGTCAGATCTGAGCATTCTGGTTGTCATTGCTGCTGAGAAGCAGGCCCTTAGCATCATGCTGCCACCACCCTGCTTCATGTGCTCAGTCATGCGTTTTGTCTGAGCATGGCTTCCTTCTTCTCACTCTACCATAAAGGCATAAGTGAAGGTGTGTTGGCGGGGAAGGTCATCCTCCCATCTCTGCTGGGGAGCTTCTGAATTTCTGTTAAGCTATGAGACACAGATTGTAGCTGTGAACTCTTCCACACATCACCTGACAGAAGTGCATGTGAGAATAGAAATGTTTCACTGAGTTGATCAAACATTGGTCATCAGTATTTAACCTATGAGCTCCCAAGTCTATCTAATGTCTGATCACACTGATGTGTGACCCCATCTCCCTGACCAATCCCATAGTTGGCTGGTTACTCAGTGTGTGGGAAAAACAGTAATATTAGGAGGAGTCCTGGAGGCTTTAAACTCCCTTTTTTGACATTGTACTCCTGGGATGACTGTTTTTTTTTTTTATTCTGTCCTGATTAGATGCACATGTTACAAACATTTCTAAGAATGTGTTTCATGAATGTGTATTTGTGAGAAACACACCAGTTTTATCCATTTAAAATGAAAACGAAGAAACTTGTAGAGTAAAAGAGAAAAGGAAAAAGCAGTGTAGGGGTCTTTGTGAAGCACTGTAGATGAAGCTCTGTTATATAAGAAATGTGTTACAGTATAACCAAAAGATCAGTAAAGATGTGTCTCGCATAAATTAAGTCTTTGATATTGTAAACCGATTACAGACATGTAAAAATATTTGGACTTGTGGAAACGATTTCAACATTCAGAGTAATCCAAGTGTAGAAATTGCTAAATGGGATATAGCACAGGGTAAATGTGTGGGGTGCAGTACAACAGGCCTTTTGTAAGACTGAGAGAATGCGCTGTCGCCCCTCTGTTGGCCTCTCAGCTGGACTGGCTGCCAAAACTCAACTCTAAAGGGGGAAAAAGGTTTTAGGAGGATGTAGCCTGTTGAAACTGAAACTGGTTCTACTTTTGGATTGTTGCAGTTTTTTCTTCTAACATCCTGCTTAACTTAAATTTTGAAATCTGAACATATAACGAATATTACTTACAACACATGTTTGTTTAATGCTAATTTATTTTAATTGAACAAAACATGTTGATAAAAAATAAAGAACAAATCATTAAAAAAGATAAATATTTAAAATCTCAAACTGCAGTTAAAGAGCCTTTAACTAAGCCACAGTAGACTTATCTCTCAGCTTTTTTTGAGTCTAATTTTAATTTTGATTTGCACGCGACAGAGTTCATCTGTGATTGTTTTCTGATTTCTGTTGACCTCTTTGTGTCTTTGCATTTCATCACCAGGTGGCAGAGTTTCCTATGAAGCGCTGTGTAGAAGCTGGACTTTGGACAGGCACAGGGAGGTGGACAAAGGACGACACTACAGAAACGGAAGACATGCGCATGATGGAGACGTCTTAGAGGATTCAGCCCCGCCCCCTGCTTTTCTAATATCACCATTATAACCTCTCCGTTTAGGAACGATCCGAGTTGTTTATACAGCAGACTAGGCTAAAAAAACACCATCATAGAGCAGGAATAAACAGACATTCAGTCTTTTATGCCACCGTTTTCAGTAGAAAGCCCGCAGAAAGTAAGTTTGTGCCAATGGCAAACGTTTCTCAGTGTGGCTGTTAGTATGTCGGCGTGGTTGGCCTCTGGCAAGCAGGTTTCTTGCAGTTTCTTTTGCCAGCTTAATGCATGATGTGCCATAACTGTTGTTTTTACAGTTGGAGGTATTGCATTCTTCAAGCTAGGTGTGTATCTTTCTCAGAAGAGAGAAATATCCTCACTAAAAAGAAGAACAGAATTCATCCAGACAACACAATGAATACTTAACCAGTAAAGTCTCTGGATAAAAATCACTTTGGTAGCAAATCCACTGCTTAAAGTATGACAGAGGTCAGGGGTCACAAAGAGCACTCTTTAAAAAAATCATGTCAAGTCTGAGGAGAGTAACTGATGAAAGTTAGTGTCCTTGCACCCTCTGAAGTACAAGAAGATTCAGTTGGAGCCAAACAGTATTGCAAATCTTGTAACTGCAATGCTGCTGCTGCTCTGGTAAACAGTAACTACTGCAAACAAACAAAAAAAGGTGGGGAGTGCTTTACGGGTGTGACCTGAATTGTTTGATTTTAATCATGAAGAGGAAAACAAACCTACCTGTGATTAGGAACAAAGCATGTTTGAAATGGAGGGAGAGTTTCTGAGTTATCAATAGAGTGTCATTGGGCTTCAGTTTGTGAGATATGCAGCTTTATTTTACATTTTTAACATTTTCAATGCATAACATACAACCAGAGCTACTGACTTTACGCTAGTGTGCAAAGAGCAGTTAGAGTGAATATGAATAATTTCTAAATCTGTAGTGTGATGTAACGTTTTGGTATACCAGCACTCAACATATTCAAAGTCTAAGCCAAGTTAAAGCTCTGAAAGTTCCTATTTTTTTTAGTCAGTTTCTTCTTGTAGGACCCTTTCAGCTTTCAGATTGATCCTCATATAAAGAGACTGCACATGAATTTCAGTTCTGTAAGGCTGATTATGGGAGAGGATGAACAATGCAGTATGTGTGGGTGGCAGGGTAGTTGTCTGACTCAGTCCAAATCAGCAGTCATAATGGATGATTCAGGATGATGGCTTAAGGTGTAATTGTTTTCATTTCTATCATACAGTTGCTCTTTCGTTGCCTGATTGTTTCTTTTTGAGCCAGAAAGGCCATCATGAGTGGTCTGTCTCGTTGCTTTAAATAGGCCAAGAGGATGTGTTAAGCTCATTTCCAACTCTGTTTGAACTGTTAAACTGGGCCTTGGTGCAGCCCATTAATTCCGTCCCCTTTGTGAAGCAGGAGGTTTTGGCTCTGCTCCTTACAAAGGCCCTTATTTGCTGCTCCTCATTTGAATAGTAGATGGGTGGGGCCTCTGTGTTCACAACTAGAGCCTTATGCCTAAACCTTGTTAAGGAAAAAAAAATGCTTTTATTGATATCAAACAGAGACAAGGGTGGGGGGAAACTTGCTAATGTGAGTATTCAGAGTAGTTGAGCCTCTTTGGGTATGGTTAATATGCTCATCCAACTTTCTAACATCATGTACAACAGAAAATCATGAAAAACATCATGGGTTCAGGTGATCTGACAACACTCCGATTACACATGCACTATAGCTGTGGATATCATTGTGGCCTTAAATCTTTTGCTTTGAACACTGTGTGTGGTGCAACAGGTTCGGAGGACTAAAGCACATTATAGCTTCGGAACAGCATATGTGATGGGAGAAAGAGGATGGTTTAATTGTTCTGTTTTCCTAGAAGTATTCCTTAGTGTTGTCTGGAGAAGCTTAAACACAGCACAGTTTGTAAAAATAAAAAAAGGACGCCTTTTGTCCGTTAAGAGACATCCATGCTAGTCAGGTGTTATGTGGATAAATTAACTGCAGATAAGTGATTAAATATCAGTCAAATACAACATAATACCTATGCTGAGCCGTAATACAAGCTCACCAGATGTTAAATTACAACTGACTATATACTGTGTATTCACAAAAAAGTATTTGTTGTGCACTTAACAGCTTTGGGACTTCCTGTGACAAAAATAAGAGTCTCAGGACGATAGGTTGTGATTAATTTAAGTTGAATATTGAGTAAAATAGCATGCTTTAGTATGTGAGTCAGTATAATAATTCTGTGATAATAAAGCACTCAGCTTTTGATGCAAATATAATAATATTACAATGCTGTCTTTTTTTAGAAAGGCAAAATCAGCCCGGTTTTGGTGTTGAGTGTAATTGTCAATTAACCACAACCGGTCATTGTCCGGATCGTGACGTGAGATGTAAAGAGGACACTACATTACTCGGTAAATAATCGTCAGCTGAGTTTAGCTCCTTTGTCTTGCTCTCATGTAATCAGAGACTGAATTTCAACCCAAACACTTCAAATCCTACCAAAATCTTTCTACATTTGTTTTGTGCATTTTATCTGTGTCTGCTTCGGTGATGCGCCAGAGAATAACTACGCTTTCTTCACCAGCCTGGCATCTGTACTCGTTTCCTGAAACCAAGTTGCAACCAACTGTTTCCTTTCATAAGTGCTTTGTACAGACTTTTGTCTGTGGTGAGTTGGTTGAAGTTCTTCGCTCTGGGATGATCGACACCAGAGCTGAAGGCAAGATGCCTGTATTGAGGATGTGCAAAAAAGGGCTGAGCTCTCAAAAAACAGACTTTTCACTGTATGTGTGTTTGCAGAAAGGAGCTCTCTGCATCTGAATGTGTCCTGCACTTTATGTTTCTTTTGTAAAACGGACGAATACAAAGGGGTGGGGTGTTGAAAGCTTTCGCTTTGTAATTTCGTCTCATCCTGCATTCTAAATGTATATCACCTTTCTGTTGTTGGTCAGCAAGAAACGGATTAGAAATTATGAATGTGTTTTTATGAATTGCGTGACATTTTGTTTTTGCTTTTGTATTTGTGGGGGGGGTTTTTTGTTTTGTTTAAGTTTCAACTTTCTTTCACAATGCTTTTCATTATTTAACAAAACAAAAACATTGTAGACATTTGCTCAGTAAGACATTTGCTGCAGTGTGTGGATGTAGAAATATCAAGTGTATTAAATACAGTTCAGACTTGAAGCTGCTTCATGATGCATTGATGATTCTGCTTCACAGCTATCGTTGTCATTTATTAATGATCGCTCCCACCCCAAAAAGTAGCCTTTTTTTTTAGTATATTAAGTAACACACACACACACACACACACACACACACACACACACACACACACACACACACACACACACACACAGTGCTGTTAATAAATATATATGTTCTCAGCAGTGAAGTTAGATGTGGACATAAGTAGTCTTTGTGGAGCAAAATAAAATATTTAACTATGAAAAATAATTGGCTAAGGCTTGCTGAACTCAGCCTGTGGCCACTGGTGTGTCGACTTCCCAGGTTCCAGTGAGCTGTGAGTTTAGTCACTAGCTGCCATCACATTTACACTGACTTGTCCTACAGAGAAAAACAACTTCAAATATATAAACACAGTACTTAATGTCTTTTGGGACCTACAGTCGAAAACAGTGGTTAAGTCCTTACAGGGACGCTCCACTAAGTTTGCACATCATAGTTTGTTGTCAGGTCTTGAGGAGTACTAATACATATGTAAAATCAAATTTTATAAGGCTTTCTGTGGCTCCATAGTGAGCTTTGTGAAGTCCACTAAAGTAGTAGTAGTAGTAGTAGTAATCCAGTATTTAGACAGTCAGTTGTGGTTGAAGACAAGGCTATACAAATACAGGCCATTTACCATTTACAAGGACGAAGGAAAGAAAGAGGAGGTTGGAGTGGAAAGACGTGTGCTTGCCAGATGTCTGTGCCTTGCTCGTCTTGCTGCAGGCTAGAAGCTCATCATAATACTGACTGCTGTTAGCATAGCACAGCCAAATTTATTGCCAACCCAAGTTGCACAGTGGATACTGTCGATGCCGGGGTTTGACTTTCCACATTCATTGTTCTTTTTAGTTATTTAGGAGCAAAATCATTGAGAACAATAACTGGTAGGAGGCTTGGCTTGACCTAATTTAAAGGTCTCCTACTGTGCAACATAATGAAGGCCTCTTTTTTTGTATACGCAGTCTACAATTTACAGAGAGGACAGGAAAACTGTAGCACCCCATGTACAAGCCATGATAGCAGACATAAAACTAGTTGACAATTCTGCAAATAAAAGCCTTTGGACAAAGTTGGTCTTCAGAATTTGTCAGAAACATTTTTTTAAAAGAGTTGGAGGGAAGGGGCAAGTACTAAGATGAGGTGCACAGATTCAAAATATGAGCTGGTAACAACCTTACATCCTTTTGTTTTAAACATACCTTTGAAGCTTTAAAATGAACTTACAGCTTGGAGAAGCTTAAATATTACAAAATGAGACACAAGATAAATGAAGTCACAGGAAGAGTTGGGAAAAGTTTAAATTGAATGTCTTCCTATCAACACGCAAACAAGAAAATAGAAAAACTGAGAACCTTACAAGCGATTCAACAAGTCTGCAGAAGTGAACACCCGGCCCATCACAGATCAATGACACAATAAAGGCAGACTTGAAGAATGGGAGAAATCATAAAACGTGTGAAAGGGAAAACTACCCTTGCCAAAGTATCTCAGATATAGGCTGCTCCAAAACCAAACACTTAGTGACAGCGTTGCGTATTGGAGCTCTGACTACAGTCTGATGCACCACAATTTGAAGCTTGATTAAAAATAATTTACAAATTCTAGATATTATCCCATTTACACCAGACTAGGCTTAAGTGGAAGTGACAAATAATGTCTTTGAGATGAAAACAGTGGAACTTAAAAACTTGTGTTTGCATTGAAATCATTGAGAAAGGAGGGAGAAACGTGACTAGTCTTGTGTTCTAATCGATGAATTTAGGACTGTTTTTGGAAAAAGTCTGCATGCGTGTTTTGTGTTGTCTTATAGTTGTATGTATGCATGTATGTATAAAACAAAACAATGACCAGGAATCTAGGTAAGACATTTATTATGATTTATAAACATAGTTGTGAGTCACCTATGAAAGGAGATACGCCTTTAAACATTATCTTCAAGTGTTTCGGAATACGCACAGGAAACATTCGCTGCATCGATCTGTACAGTACAGTTCAAGGTAGGATTGCATTTCTGTGGCTTTTAACAATATCGGAGAAACTTTAAGAAAAGAGTGCAAAAACAAGAGGGAAAAGAAACAAAAACAAAAACACAGCAGATGATACTTAAGTACTGCAACATCTCCCAAACAAGACAGAAGCAGTTTGTACAGAAGCCTTGTACAAACTGTATAATTATATATTTTTAGTTGTCAAATTCACATTAAATGGCTAATATCAGTGAATGACAACAAGGAATAGCTGGCAGAATTTAAGAGCAATCACTTAAGACTAGCTAAAGAAGCTGTTCCACAATAATGCTTTTTTTCTGATTAATTAAAAAGAAATAACATAAATGTGATCTGGTCATTTAATCTGGTCCACTACGTTCAAAATCATTTACATTCATTTAACTACCTCTTTTATTGTCAAAAGCAGCAAAAGGCACTTGAGTGCAAAAGTGAATTTACAGTAATTTGTAGAATGTGGCACATTTCCCTTTGGGGTAGCTGCCTAGTGCATGGAAAACAAACCCAGCAAGGCAGTTCTGGAAAAGCAATGCAAAAAACATAGAGAGCCCACCATATTGTTTTTAGGGGATTTTTCATGTTTTACCCTGTTTTAGTGTGTAGTTTTCTGCTTGCTTCATAAAAAGGCACACTATTGGAGTGAAGAGGAAATCTGTGCAAAGTCTAACAACTACTGTTTAAAAGATTTTGCACACAACCTGAGACGTTCAAAAACCAATGTCAGCATCGTGGAAACATTACCAAACTAAGCTTATGTTTTGTTTTAGGTGGCATTTTACTGTTGTGTACTCCTGTACACATAAGATGAGTGTTATCCCTGTTTTAAAACATTCAGAATATATTACTCCCTTTGTTTAATGCAAAAGTGGCATTTTGACTGGACAATGCACACAGTGGTTTCTGTCAATAAACTCTTCTCAGGCTTTCTATTCAACTTTTTGATTGATTGAAGACAATTTTCTCTGAAGGAAAACTTCAACGTGTGGCCATATCTTATTGGTTTCTGTCCCAGAGAAGGTCTCTAGCACACCTTTACTCCTGGAGGGTAAAAACAAACAAAACAAATCAGTTTTCAATAACAGCATTTGAACATCGAAATGCATGTACATCTCCTATTAATCAGCTGGCAATGCTCCTAAACTTCAGAACAAGTTATTTTAAACATTAAATCTGCATCTTCTTCTATTCTCAGTCTGTTATTATCTGTACTTCCTGCAAATGACAGACTTTTAGGCAACGTGGTTATAGTGGAAAGTGGGACACTAGATAAAAGCATTTCTGTGGTTTAAGGAAACAGTCATACATTTTCCTGGCCCAGAAACAGAACATAAGATCGATGAATTTGCCTGCCTGTGTTTTAATCTTTCAAGATAAATATTTATATATCTGTCACCTGATTTAATAAAGAGAAAATGCGCTGCAGTATTGGCTAGGGCTGCTGGAATGTGGTTCTTAAGCATTTTCTTCAGTCATGCAAACAGCTTTGAAGAATACGCAGGGATGAAAAGGTCATGGTTCAATATTTTTGACGTTTAGCTGGACCCTTGGTGAGTATTAGAGAGATTTTTGCATATACTGCTGGCACTAAATTTTAAGGTATCTGCGGTGCTCTACCTGTAGTATTCTAAGACGGGCTCCGTCTGGGTTTCGTAAGACTTCAATCGCCGTGTCACCGTCTCTGGTCTGTCATCGTCCCTCTGGAAAAGAGGCTCCCCTGTGTCATCATCAAAGCCCTGCAGAGATAAAATAAATCTGTTGTAATGCTGATCTTTTGCACATGTTTACTATGTGCAGCAAAGAAGGGTTTTAGTTACTTTTTTTAAACTTTTTTTTTTTAAAAACATATTATGCAATAAATGTTGGAACATAAAAAATATGAGACATGTTGGAACAGAGTAGAAATCATCTTACTAATCCACAACTGTTTGTAGGGTTTGATCAGTGTTGAATGAAACGTGACAGGGACATCAGTGTCAAAGGGCTGCCTTCAGTTCATTTCCCCATGTTGCCAAGCACATTTCTGACTTTAAGAATTTGAAAGCTACAAAGATTGCTGCAGGCTGGCTTCTTTACTTTCCAAAACCTCACAGGATGCTTTTTTTTCCTTGCAGTGATCTGGGAGCATTACTAGAAGGTGGCTAGTGTAAACAAGTCTGCATCTGTGCTGAAAGCACTGCGAGGCTTTGAGCTACAGCGACTTCTACTAAAAACACAGATTTACAAAAACGTGAACCACAAGCTATTAGTCAGGAATGATAATAATAGTGTGAAAGGCAGACGCTGTGTCCCAGCTCTACCCAGTGAACTTGACCAGCGCCCTAAATCTACCCATTTGACATGCTCAGATACGTAACCTGTCCGTCTCTGTGGGGCTTACAAAGATTACGTTTCTCTCCCACTCTTTTCTTGCAACTCTCACGGCTTTTTATAATCTCCTGCCTTAGGTTAATGTTTAGTTACCCTTCATCTTCTACTCGTGAACTAGAAAGAAACAAAAACAACCCTTCATATACACAAAATATCCTCAACTGAACTAAAACTATATTCATCTCACATTTCTCTGGAACTGAAAGATTGACATTTATCTGAATAAATGTTGTTTATTTGTTAAGAAGTACTTTATGTTCTATTAGGAACTTGAATTTCATTCTCATTTCAGACAGACTTTTGTTGCTAATGAACCTGTACAATTTGACCTTCAACATGATATTTTTGATTAAAGTGTATTAATGCAGTTCGTTTTTATTTTAACAGCACACTTTTTTTTTTTGATTGGTTAAACTTCCAAACTCTTTACAACATTTTATGACCGTCGGAGGATTGAGAGGACTCCAGATATATTCAACACCTCTGCTCCATGACACCATCTAAACATCAACTTTTACCAGCTGCGTCCATTATAGGATCAGACAGTCACCCTGTTATACATTTCAGGAGGTTAGACTGTAATAAAATGGGCTCAGACAGTTCCAGGAATATGACAGTGTCTGTAGTTTACTCAGACAGCAGACAGTCCCAGAAGGGTACTTCTGAGGTCAAGAGGGAGCACTGTAAACATGCTGTCCAAAATTCTGCAAGAAATGAATGATTTACATGGTGAAAGAATTAGCTGCCTCAAGCAATTCCAGTTGATTGAGGCAGTAAGTTAAACTCGGAAATCTGATATGAGAGAGTAAGTATTATATTAAAGGCTCTCTCAGTGCGTTCACCATTACTCTTGGGAGATTTACCAAATATGCAAAGTGAGGGAATATCTCTTGGAAGATTGGAAACATGCTGGAAGGATGAATACCAAAGACATGCTGAAGTCATTCTGGTAGCATGTGGTGGCCAAATACCTTACTAAGATTTATACTGGAGTTTTTCCTGTAATCTGGTATCCTTTAGTCTGAATTTCCACATCTTTATTGAGCAAAATTTTATATATATATATATATATATATATATATATATATATATATATATATATATATATATATATATATATATATATATATATATATATATATATATATATATATATATATATATATATATATATATATATATATATGAAAATTTGAGAAACCCGAATGGCCTCATGTTCGCATCACTATGTGGTCCAGATCATCAACTAAATTTTAATATTAAACAAAGATAATGTGAGTAAATACAAAATGCAGTTTTTAAATGATTACTTCTGTCATTAAGGAAAAGAAAAAAGCTATCCAAACCTACCTGGCCCTGTGCAAAAAAGTGAAAACTTCCCCAAAAACCCAATAACTTGGCAGCAATCAAGCTTTCACAATGGCCGGTAACAAGTCTTTCACATCACTGTGGCTCACTGTTCTTAGCAGAATTGCTTTAATTCAGTCACATTGGAGGGTTTGGGCATGAATGGCCTGTTTAAGGTCATGCCAAGACATCTCAAACTATTCAAATCTAGACTTTGACTGGGCTGCTCCAAAACCTTTTTTATTTTTTGGTACAGTGTAGACATTCACAGGTGGAGTTGCTGGTGCGTTTTGAATCATTGTCATGCTGCATAACCCAAGTGCACTTGAGTTTCACAAACTGATGGGCAGACGTTCAATTCATGGTTCTATCAGTTACAGCCCCAGACATCACACTAACACCATGTCCGTTTATTTTTATGAAATGCTGCATTACTATCCATCCATTCGCTTCCGCTTATCCTTGTCAGGGTCGCGGGGGGCGCTGGAGCCTATCCCAGCTGTCATAGGGCGAGAGGCGGGGTACACCCTGGACAGGTCGCCAGTCTGTCGCAGGGCCAACACACAGGGACAGACAACCATTCGCACTCACTTTCATTCACACATTCACACCTAGTGACAATTTGGATTATCCAATTAACCTATCCCCACAAGCTGCATGTCTTTGGACGGTGGGAGGAAGCCAGAGTACCCGGAGGGAACCCACGCAAACACGGGGAGAACATGCAAACTCCACACAGAAAGACCCCGGCCTGATGGTGGAATTGAACTCAGGACCTTCTTGCTGTGCGGCAACAGTGCTAACCACCGTGCCACCGTGCTGCATTACTAATAAAACTTAAATTGGTCTGACTATCTGAAACTTAAGATTTTTGCAATTATGTGTGCAAAGCTGGGCTAAATATGGTATAAAACATCTAATAGAAACTAAATCAGGGAGTGATAGGAAAGGGATATTTACAGGGACTTTAGGCGGGTTGAAATCGGTGTTGTATACTCTGCCACTCGGAAGGTGAGTCCAACGTGAAGTCAACCTTTGCTTGATAGTCTGGAAAGGTACATTGAGGTTAATAACTGTGTCCAAGGTGTAGACATCATCCAGAGCTTCTGCTTGGGACACTGTACGAGGAAAACCTGGTGAAAGAGACAGAGGAAATCTAGGCAAAGCAAAAAAGGAATCAAGGTTGGTGCGATCAATGTCAGTAATTTAATTAAAGTCTTTCCTTCAGTGTTACATCTATTTTTTCATAGAACAAATTCAACAATTCCTAACTAGAAATGCTGATAATTTGATCGCCTACCACTCATTTTACCAGATGAAACGAGTGCTGATGCAAAGTTGTGAAAACTTACCATCAAGCAGCCAGCTTCTGCCATCTATTGCCCTCAGGTCATTCAGGATGAGACGAGATATGACGTCATCAGGTACCAGCTGACCCTGATCAATACAGGACTTCATTAGCAGCCCCAGCTCTGAAACAAACAGGAGGGGGGAAAAAACAAACAAACAAACAAACAAACAACACATGAGAGAGAGAAAAGAAGAATGTTTGTGTTAGAAAATGTACAATTTTCCCCTCATGCCTCAATTTTTAATCCATACTTCATAAAGCCAACACGGATACCACATCAACATTTGGCTGCATGTGCCTGACAAAGAAGCCTAATAACATGCATCTACACCAGAAAACCTGTTTTATGTTTCAGCTATTCTAACACTTCCAGTGTTTGCAGTGTCTCCATCATTATAAACAGTGTGTGTAGCTACTCAGTGACACACAGATGTTAGATGTACAAAGATAAGCTATGCTGAATTACAAGGTAAAAAACATAAAATGATGCAAATACCACATTGCATATTTACACTTAATATGCAAAAAGTGGTATAGTGTATAATACAAATTGAAGAGGTTAAAGTGGAGGCCTTTTTTCTATTACTTCCACTTTAATTGGCCAGAGCCCATCAGAGGAAAGGAATTTCCTGACAAGCTTTGCAGAAATGACCTGCTGTGCTAATCAGAAACAGTGCAAAAGTCACTGTGGCACAGCGACTACTTCTTCTTCTTCTGTACTTCTTCTTTGGACTGCACAGTGAACCTTGTTCGGACAGCAGACGAAAGCATTGCCAAGCAACAGCCAAAAGACGATGCCAGCTGGGAAATGCATTTTACAGCCGGCACTTATATGGCGTACTCATGACCAAAATCCAAAAGTGCTTTCTTCTAAGCGGATTTAATGAAGAAGCAAAATGCGTTGGGGGATCGCTTGATCAAATAAAAAGTCTGACTTTTAAAAATGAGAACAGTCACACTGCATAAAAACTGCTTTGATTGCCAGATGCTCAGGTGAATTAAGTTAAACCTGCACGTCTGCACTCTGTATGTTTTAGGCTTTCCCAGTATAAATAACGGTTAAAGCACGATTACACATCGCACACTCCAAATCAAACAACATGGGATTCTCTTCATGCAGCTGTAAAAACAGACTTTTTTTCCCCTTCAAATGTGTAACTCCTCCTTTCATGAAGCAAAAGTTCACGGCTATCTTATCTTTACAGCTCTCAGCCACATCCAAGGTGATATTGAGCAGTAGCGGGCCTTCCTCGAAGGTCCAGGTAACTCTGGGGCAAATGTTTGCAGTATAAACCTGACACGACGCTGACCTTGATTAGAGAAGACACGACATGTTTAAATTGTATCCTATGTTTAGTATTTCAGATAAAGAGATAGATAAAAGATAGATAGATAGATAGATAGATAAAAATCACACTGTTGTAGGCGTGGACTCTTATCAGAATATTGCAGAAAAGCAGCCTTGTTTCGTTTTTAAGTTCGCACTTTGTGCGTAACGACCAGCTGTGGCTTTAAGCAAAATAAGCTTGATAAATACTAAGTTAAATATTTCAGTTTGACACGTAAACTCCTGAAAGCTTTTGCAATGCCTTAGTTTTAGCTCGAGAGGGAGGACACGCTATCTTACCGGTCTGCGCGTTGATGTTGGCTCTCAAAATGTCCCCACTGGAAATGTGCTTCAGTCCAAAAGTTTTGGTAATGCGCCCAGACACCGTTCCTTTCCCCGACCCCGGGGGTCCCATGATGACAGCACGGATAACTCTTGGCAGTACCATTTCCAAGCGAGTTTTAACTGACTTTTATCGAGTAACAACAAGTGTTCCCTTCTCATGAAACGCAGAGCAGATCCACTCTCTCTTCTCCTTGCAAAACTGCACAACGCAAGAAAGTGGGCGCGTCTTAAGCAGCTAGTTTGAACTGTCGGTGGACCCTTTATGTTGCGCAGCGCTTGCACAAAGAGGAGGAAGAGGAGGAGAAGGAGGAGGAGAAAGATGATGAGAACTACAATCAGCGGGCTCAGGGCCAGCCAGCCAGAGAGAGGAGGTTAGATGATGCACCCCTCAGACGACGCACACCGACTGAGCAAAATGAGCTCCTTTCTCCTGCGTGCTGAGAAACTTACCCCCCCCCCCCCCTTAAACACTGCGCTTTACCGGACATGTATTTATTGTATAACACGTTATATAATTGGTCTACTGGTCGAATAAATAGCTTGCTGGCAAGGTGGCGGTGTTTAATCCTGTACGAGCCGATCCCTTGTGTAGGGGATTGGCTAGCTGGCAGCCCAGGCACGCTAGGTTGGACGACGACTCGTTTGCTTCCTCACACTAATCTTTAAAAAAATAACGTGGGACTTTTCAAATAATTAAATTATATTAGCAGAAATGGTACGACCCGTAATGATTTAGAAAACATTTTTGTTTTCCTTACTTTGTTGTCTATTAACGAAAAATAATTTCGAAAATGCTATTGTAATTTAATTTAGTTTAATTTCTGTTTATTAAAGAAAGACTGTAGGCCAAACCAGAAATTCGTATTTTTGCTGTTTGTTTACACTTTTTTATGAGATTTGTGCCTTTAATTTGTGCGTCGTTTAGCCACGCCCACGTAGCGTTCGCGAATGGTTACAGTGTGCCATCTAGTAACAGTAGTGTGGCAACGCAGCCGTAGAAACCATTATTTTGACCCTACTGTCTTGCCGTAATCTCCCCCTCCCACTAACGTCTTCCTGGTCAAACACACGTGGATTTTACTGACGCCAAGCACAAACAACAATAACATGGCAAGCCACGGACTCACCTACGAAGGCTGCAATTTCATCAGACAGCGTCTGGTTTTGTCCACGCTCAGCGGGAAGCGCGTTAAGATAAAAAACATCAGGTCTAAAGATGACGAGCCGGGACTCAGGGGTGAGTTTTTAACAGATTCGCTCCGCATGTGGCGTCGCAGTTAGCTCCCTGGCTAACAGGCTAGCTGTTACGCAGTTGGGAGTGTGTTCAGTCGCTGGGCGTCAGAGGAGGGAAAATGATGGGACAGTAGTTTGATAGTGACACGAGTGCGGTCGTACATTTGTCTTATGAAGTTGTGTCTTCGATAAGCGTGTCAAGGGGCGTCGAAGCAGTGATTTGGCAGTTTTGTGAGTTGTTTGAGGTGTCTTGGTGTGTCAGAATAAAGTTCACACTGTGGGTGGATTGTTTTTGAGTGCCAGACAAATTAAAAAACAAATTACCAGGTGACATTATTTTCAGTCTCTACATATAAATTCTGTCTTCTCTAGATTTTGAGGCCAATTTTATCAGACTGTTGGACAAGTTGACCAATGGCTCCACGATAGAGATTAACCAAACAGGTGAGTGTTACAGCGAGGGTGTGATTTCGGTGTTGCCTTTGTCACAGACTGTATTTTATGCACAGTAATAACTGTTTACTGTGAAGGTGCAACGGAGGGAGATTTCACCAACTCATCGACAACTTTGACGCATGATCAAAATTAAGATTTTTTTTTTTTTATGTTTTACTCCATGATGAACTTTTGCATTTAATATACATAGTCTTCTCCCATAATATGTCATTTATGCCTCTCTTTAAGCTCGCAATCCAAAGGTAGAAATTATTTAAAGCTTTAAGCAGTAAGGATGCTCCAATAGTGAAATTGTGGGCTTGTAGCAAGATTTAAATAATGTCTTAAATTGACTCATAATTATTGATTTGTAACTAATAAAATGTCTTCATTGGAAATCTTATGCATATTTCGTCGTAGTTCGTATTTTTGCAAATAAAGTATTTATTGCTTTTGTTTTATATGTACAGTATGTTGTATGTTATTTTAATACAGCATATATCTGGATGTAAAATGGATTACACTTAATAATTTGTGTGCTTCACTGTGTAGGTTAAGCTGTATTTTTTTCCCTTGTTACTTTTGCTGCCTTTAGGCTTTGTAGACTTAAACCTGGAGGTTTATATGTTAGGTATATCAGCTTTATGTGCAATAAAATGTGCTGTATAAATTTGTACCTTAGCAAATATTGCCATTCACTGTCTTTCTTAGGTACCGTTTTAGTTTACCAGCCTGGGTTGTTGTACGGAGGCACTGTAGAACATGACTGTAACCTGCAGCGCTCAATTGGGTACTATCTGGAGGCCCTCCTCATGCTGGGTCCTTTCATGAAGTCCCCTCTGAAGGCCACTCTGAGGGGAGTTACCAATGACCTCACTGACCCAACGGTAAGCTC
Source organism: Neolamprologus multifasciatus (assembly GCF_963576455.1). Classification (NCBI taxonomy): domain Eukaryota; kingdom Metazoa; phylum Chordata; class Actinopteri; order Cichliformes; family Cichlidae; genus Neolamprologus; species Neolamprologus multifasciatus. The sequence continues at coordinate 27,608,595 of NC_140445.1, read as the reverse complement.
ATAAATATGTTCACCATCCAACTTTTGTTCTGCATTTTTCTCTGCTGATTTAGTTGCAACTCATCCACCTCATGATCGCACTGGGTGGAGCTGAGCCTTGCATCTGCAAAGAAATGAACTGCGTGTTTTGTGGTGGAGTACACACCTCCCATTTCCATATGGACACTGCCCTCTAGTGCACACTTGATGAGCACGTTATACCTCAGTTAAGATCAACAGTGTTTCACTTAAGAATTGGTGTGCGCACAGTTTGTGTACACATATTTTCAGAAGTTGATGTCACTGGGGTTCATGTTTTTGTAATAATTTGGACACTCATGTGTTGACTTGAGGCAGTTGTGTAACATGCATCTGCTCTCTGGTTTCCCTCTTGTAACACCCTTTTTTTTGCCACATCCTTTGCACACAAGCCAGTCTCTGTATTGTTCTCTTCAGTCCTTTTCTTCAAGGTGCATTGTTTCAAATTAGATATTGTCAACATATCATACAAAAAAGGAAGCCTTGCAAAGTATGAATTGAGGACATTGGAGAGAGGTGTTGTCATGGAAACTGAACAGCGTCTGCCTGTTGTTGTGATGAGACTGGGTTTATTCTAGGGTTTTGGAAGGTAGTTTTTAACTCTCTGCAAGCACAAGGGTTTGCGTCAGGATTCAATCTCACTGTTCCTTGCCAGGTCGATCTGCTGAAGTCCACAGCCCTCCCAGTGATGAAAAAGTTTGGGATTGACGGAGAGGGCTTTGACATCAAGGTGAGGACCTCATGGTATTCTGTTTTTGTAGAGATGCAGTCAAACCCAGGGATAGATAAGGAAGCCATGCATGTCATCTTATATCTTAATCTGTCTCTTGTGTTACACCCTCAGGTGGTGAAGAGAGGAATGGCACCTGGTGGGGGTGGAGAAGTAGTGTTTACATGTCCTGTCCGCAAAACCGTCAGGCCCGTCCAACTGACTGACCCTGGCAAGATCAAGAGGATCAGGGGAGTGGCGTATCCTTTTTAGACTTGCACTTTATTTCACCTTAAGCAAAATGAAAGTGATCGAAATACAGAAACGCCTCTTTACATTTTAGCCCTGGTAATTTTTATGTGCTCATTTTAGTTTGATGAGTCATATTTTTTTGTAATATTAAAGAGATCAGTTCTGTACAATTATAAGTCCGATCTAGTTACAATTACATCAACATGGCACAACTGGTGTGTTATTAATATTAAAAAAAAAAACCCAAAAAACAGAAGGCCAGAGTAGCTCATGTTGAATCAATTCATGAATCATTTGCTTAAACTTTAGCTCAGTATCTAGTTATAAATGAGCACAATGTTGCTGATGAAGTGAAGTTTGCACATAACTGGTAATATGAGTTGCAGGAAGCCATCATGATTTTGAACTTGTTACTAAATACTAGCTAGTTGCCTCTTGATTTTGATATAATTTCTGCATCACAAAGTGGGAACACAAACACACACTTTTGAATGGCGTGTCCTTGACATTTCAAACACAGATATTCAGTGCGAGTTTCTCCTCAGATGGGCAACAGGATTGTGGAGTCAGCCAGAGGCATCCTCAACCAGTTTCTTCCAGATATCTATATTTATACTGACCACATGAAAGGAGCCAATTCTGGCAAGTGGGTATCTTTGCCCACATTTATAAGCTGCTAAGCTTTACATGGGTTTTCTATGTGTTTTTAATTCTCAACCCTTATTTGTGGAAACGAACTAAATCATTGTACTTGGTCAACCCCCCAGGTCTCCAGGCTTTGGTCTGACACTGGTAGCAGAGACGCTCAACGGCTGCTTCCTTAGTGCAGAGATGTCATCCACGCCACAGGGACAGGGAGACCCCATACTGCCAGAAGACCTTGGCAGAAATTGCGCAAAACTGCTTTTGGAGGAGATATCTCGGGTAAATGCACACGTGGACATTTTATACTGTGTAGAGGCACTTGATGCCTGGCTGTACATAAAAGTATAACAGGCATGCACCAGATTGTGTGTGTGTATAAAGTAAAACCTGTGAATAATAATAAAAAAATAATGATATTATTAAACAAGGACGGATCTGAGATGCGGCTATAAAAATGGTTAGATATACCAACAGGATTTCTTTGTGCAAACAGGACAGAGCTTGAACATCACTGCTTCAATCCTGGGGGTGCATCTAAAGTAGGGCTGTTCAATATAACAATATATATATCGGATGACGATATAAAAACGTCTATCGTTTCATTTTACGCTATCGTTTGTTTCGCGGTGTCGCAAAATAAACTGTTTACAGCAATATTTTTTTTCATTTTTTTTGATGGTCACTGTAGTGGCTATATTAATTTGCTAAAGTTCTCTCTTTCAATTATATTTGATATAAAAACACTACGGACAGACAAGCGCCTGTTTTTACGTGTTGTCGTTAGCAACAATGATGGTAAAACCATCACGTGGCTCCGCTGTCTGCTTGTTTCTTTTTCATGTAACACTTTCACAATAAAGCTCAAGATCCTGTTGAGGCTTTTCAAAATAAAGTGAATCACGTGAAAGAGTATGCAGAGAGTTTATGGATGAGAAGCAAAAAAGAGCCGTCAGGTGCTAAAGAACTAAACCTTAGACTCAAACTTTGAAAGAAAATGGTGGCCGTTACAACTTATGTCTAAAAATGAATAGTTTCATGCATCGGTTAAAACACTCAACTCCAGGTAAAGGACGCCCAGCTGGAAACACTTCACGTAAGTTGAGTTGCCTGAGATTCACAGAATTTACAGAAAATATTACATTATTGTGATTTATATCGTTGTCAGGATGATAAATATCTTATATCGGGATATGAGATTTTGGTCATATTGCACAGCCCTAATCTAAAGTATAAAAAAACATATTTTTTTGAGCATTTAACAAATATTTACTGGATTTAAGTAAATATTGCAGTTTTTGACTTTGAGGGGAGCTGATGTAGGTTTGCTGCTTCCAGGTAATTCTAGATGTATTACCTGCAGCGTTAGACAACAATTATTTCTTGCACATTTTTAAAGTGAGAGATATGCACAGCTGGTAGTTTACCGCTCAGTGATGATAAATATTTCACAGTCGTGTAGATGATCTGTATCAGGATGTCACAGCAGATTACATTTTGAACTTCAGCTCAGACTTTAAAGCTTCCACAGTTATAAGCTACAGTTGAATACTTAACTAGAGCTTGTTAAGCTTGTTAAGCTGTAATGGCAAGTCTTCTCTGACTTCGGCACCTGTGTGAAGGTAGGGAACTCACACACAATAATATTGCACAAATAATGTTGTGTTACGACATGTGTTACGACATGTGTTACAACAACGCTGTGGACATGTTTGCAGGAAGCCAAAGCAAAATACACATAGACATGGCATCTAATGACAGAATACTGTCAGCATAACAGACTGTTAAATCTGGCAATGTCTGAAAAAGGCTAAATAATGCAGGTAACTGAAAGCGCTTTAATTAACTAGTTGATCTAAAGGCAACTGCCATTCAAAATAACAAGCCTATCCTGTTTTATTTGCATATCACAAGCAGGAAAAGCTGATTTCTGCCCGTCTTCATCAAGTCTGCTAGTTGTCGACTGAAAACATTACCATAAGGGCTCGGCTTAGAATATAATGTTGTAGAATATTTATATATTTATTGCAGTTGTGAATTCAACACTATTCTTTTTAGATATAAGCCAGTCTTAGAGCACATGCCACCGAGTTTATCGATGTAGATTTTCTATTGCGAAGACTACAGCATTATATTTACAAAGTTGAACTCATTCATAATTCCACTTTTTGTTAGTTTTTTTTTTTTTTTTACTGTGCTGGGGACTCTCTTATCATTTAAAGTAAATTTGGGCTTAAAACAATGTTAGAAAAGCTGCTGCTGCTGAAATAAAACTTCTGAATTCTTGGGGAATACCTTAGATACACTGTCAGCACACATTAGGCAACAATGACATTGCACTTGTTTACCCGCATTCCCTGGTAATAAACCTCGCCTGCATTTTAACTGAAAGAAACTTGTTTGTGGACAGACCGCAATGTAGAGAGCAGCTTTTGTTTAGGTAGATTTTAGAGCACTTGATTGCATTTTCTACTTTTAATTAGTAAAAAAAAAAAAAAAGAAGTAATCATGAAAGCTTTCATGGTGTGTTTTTTGTGGAGGAGAAGTCAGCCTGTGTCAACTGAGGAAAAACATTTGAGAGACGTCTGACATGAAATCAAATTAGATTTTTAAGTTAAACTAGACCGAAGACCAAGAAAATGGCAAAATTAAGTTTGTACATTCAGATCTACAGTAGCCTCAAAGGGTTCTGCCTTAATATCAAGTAATTAGCTGCCTCAATATGTAAAAAGTGTAATGTAATGCTGTATAATCAGTCATTTCTTCAATTTTAAACTGTATTAACAAGGAAAAAAATGGTGAAGTATGGGGTGCAATAGGCCATTATCACAACGGAGTATATAAATATTTGTGGCTCCAGAGTGCAGTGGGTCACACATTTGACAAACAAGCAAAAACCTTCCTGGGAAGAGAGGGAAATTTTTTGGGGAAGGTATCAGCATTTTTTATAATTGTACATTTACATATTGCCCCCAGTTTCTTTCAAAACTCAAGCTCATGTCCAATGACAGGATCTGCGCTCATAAATTGTTTAATTCGTCGAATACACGAGCCGATTGGGTAACGTGTCAGCTGAATACGCTGTGTTCGAACCGATTTAATCGATTAGAAATTCCTGATGGTTGTGACTACATAAAACCAAAAAATGAGACTTTTATTCATTTAGTTATCTGTGTGTTGAAAGGTGGTGAAAGGTTTGCTGTGTGTAAACCGTCGCATAGCCACACAGGAAAAAGCCATTTCATCAGAATACGTACAATGAGAGTCTGTGAATCATGTTTGCCTCCACATGGTTCTGCCTCTCCCAGCCTCTCATAGGAGCCATGTGAGTCAAGTTAGCTGATCAGGGTAGTGCTGATTATCTCTGAAAGGAGAATATTGTTGGCTACATCCTCTTAATTCCAGGCAACAGAGTGCAGAGCTAATATCTCTCGTTAGCTTCCTTGGAGGGTGGTGGGTTAACAGGGGCCTTCTACTTTAAGTTGCTTGGCTTTTTAAAAGCTTTAGCCGCTGCTTGAAGAACAGGTAGATCATTTGAATAACTGCTATGTGTTATACCGAACTGTAGCAGGAGGACAGAGTGATTGTTAGAGCTGAAGAAAACTCTGGAGTCAAAAGGATTTAATTTTATTTTGGGGGCAGGAATACTTTGTTTTTGAAATCTGAGGAAATAGAAATTTGCCCAGTTCACATCAAAGGGCGCAGGTGCCCTTTATGTTTGGCTCTGTTTGTTTTATGGTTAATCAGTACGGTCTTCTAGTTGTAAACCAGTTACTCCATGGACATTTTGTTTTTGGAAGCAGCATCAACACAGGAGCTGACGTAAGTGGGGCACTCTTTCAATTTTTACTTCTTTCTTTTCATCATGGAATTAATTTTTGTATAATACTTTGCAGGATGCATCACACTTGTCTTTGCTATTTGCATTGTTTTCCAACCGATTAACTGTATTGGTGATAATGGAACAGGTTTGTGGAGAAAGCATCCATTATTTTTCATTTAATGCTAATGAATTCATAAGCTTGCTTAGGAAACACTATGTTCCTCACCTGTTGGGCAACTTGTGAAAAAAATGTATATTTCTGTATTACCTAATCTATCATTTCTAGTGAATTTAAATCAATATGTGTTATATAGATCTACAGGTTCAGGTCAAATATATCTGTGATGCTTAGAAGTTTATCCTCAATTATTTGCTTTACTGTCTGTTTTTGAGCGGCTGGGAAAGGGATTAACTGTCATTCAAAGGAATTAAGGGACTTTTACAATAGGCCAATTGGCTGATGGCCTCTGGAGACGGTCTCTGGAAGGCAGGGCCTGAAACTGGTGGTTAGAAATGGCGCTGTTGTGTCATGTTTCTTAGTTTGTTCAGAAACAGTTTTAGGTTTCTTTTCCTGTTTGGTCCAGAGGAGCTCTGAGAAGAGTAAAGTGTAAAATAGCAGAGTGGATAAGATGAGATGCAGTATCAGAGCAGACAGCACAGGGATAAATGTTACATAGACTAACAACGGTAAACCTCTAACAACAAGTCATTGTAATGTGTTTCACCTAATAAATGATGAAAACGTCACCATGGTTTCCATGATATGATTATGTAATTGAATCAAAATTCTGCTGACGAGCTGTCATGATGCCATAATTGAGCATGACTGAGCTACACAAGTACGTTGTTAGAACGGATCAGGTTAATGCTGTATATCGCATGTCAAGAAATAACTCAAACTACCAGCGGACAACTATTTTAAAGGTCAGACTATAAAATGTTCTTGGGTGTGTCCAGTTGTGCACTGCACACAGTGGGAAATCACACACTGAGCTCTGTTAGAGCAATAAGAGCACATGCCATTGAGAGTGCATCATCTGTCTAAATATTTAACATGTAGATGGAATTGGGAGTGTTTGTGTCATTTGGGAAAATGGTAGGAAGATGACTGGACAGTCGACTATAATACATTATGTGAGCAAGAAAGAAGAAAAAACACTTTAGTGACAACTTGCCAAACTGTTTCAAGATTGCTTAATTATATTTAATAGGAAAAAAGTTTAGTTTTTTTAATGAAAAGTTAGACAAATAAACCTACACAGCTTTCACTCTACAATCCCACTGTCGAGAAGTTGATTTCTCTAAACATTTCCACCTCCCTGACGCATTTCAGTGTTGTTTTTAGTTGCTGACACACCACCCCCGCCCTCATTTCTCCCTCTGTTTTAGGGTGGCTGCGTGGATTCATCCAATCAGAGCTTGGCACTGCTCTTGATGACCCTTGGCCAACAGGACGTGTCGAAGGTTCTCCTGGGACCCCTCTCCCCATACACGTAAGACCCATTCAAAAGTTAAATGTACAGACGGCAAATGAGGAACCCACTCAATCCCACGTTTAGTTATTCTTCTACTAGTCCTCTTTTGGCAGATGACAATATCCCAAAGTTCACAATAAGAAGCTGAATAATACTCTGTACAGCTGGATCATCAGAGAGGAGGGGGAAAAGTCTGCATTTCTTAAATGAACCCAAAATTAATCTATTTCCACTGAACTTTAACCCACTCCACTAAAGATTCAGGGTTTCTGGTAAGAGCACTCTGATGGTGGCATGCAACCACAAGGGTTTCTTTACTTTAGTAAATTTTAATTTGATTGCTTTGAGTAACATGTGTGATCAGATTAAACTGTTCAGATTCACATGGCTTTGGAGGGATTTTTTTATTAGGCTCATAATGGGCAGCACCTAAGATAATGTTTTGATAAACTACATTTTTGTAGTTTATAATTTAATCAATACTGTGAAATATTTTATAAAGTCTAATAAGTCTTGTTTCTGTTACCCTGCTTCTACTTCTAACCTATTTGGGTGTGCTGCATTTTAAATGCATAATTTGTGTGTGTTTGATTACTTGCAAACAACCCAAATAAAATAAATACAGCAGTATAAAAACAGCTGAGCACTAACCTTGTTCCAGATGTCCGTCTTCTTGAATGAGGAGCGAACTATGAACTGTCCATTTTCAGTTATCATGGTACCGGTGCTGTGTCCCTCTCAAGTACAGTACTATGATAACTGAAGATTGGCAGTGCCATCACAATACACTCTTCCTGTTATTCAGGTAACACTACATCAGTTTTGGATAATTTCTGTCAAGGCTTACAGTTTTAAAAACAAAACACCTGTTTTACGTTTTTAGCTTTTAAAAACTTGGTATGTATAAGAAATGTGGTGGCTGATGATCTTTATTAACATGAAACTCTCTCCTTTCTCTGTCTATACAGGATCGAATTCCTCCGACACATCAGAGATTTCTTCCAGATTATGTTCAAGATTGAGGTCCAGAAGCCTTTGGAAGACGAACGGAAAGGGGGCGACAAGGTCCTGATGACCTGTGTAGGCGTTGGATACAGCAACATTAGCAAAACCTTGAAATAAATTATTTTTTCATAAGTGTTCTCATCTTTTTTTTTTTTATTAAATGCAAAAGTTATGACAGATATTTGTATGTATAAAAGAAAAGTGAAGTTAACAGATATCAGTCAGACATTTAAGCGCTATTATTGGGTTTAATAACTTCATGAAAATGAGTTACATTTCCTAACTAGTTCAATCAATCATATCAGTATGAAGTTATTCTTGAGATAAGTAGCTGGTCACTACGTCAGGAACAGGTCATCATAGCTGCTGTGATGTAAAGCTGAACGACCCAACAAAGGAGCTGGTACAAGTTATTCGTCTTGGCCACACAGACACTTGAGTGTTTTTCCATAATCACCGGACACTTCAGACTACACAAGGATGGGGAGAGAGAAACGAAAGGAATTGGGTGTTTGTGACACACACCACAATAAACAAAAGTTAACATTTAAACATGTTTATGTGGAGTCTAATGTTATAAATTCATAACATAACTCCTGTTAATACTGACCTCTAGCTGACTGTAGAGGGAACATCCAAACAGCTTCTTGTACTCTACTTTGATGTCTATCAAATCGATCTCTGCTCGACTGACGAATATCCTGGTCAGAGTGCACTCGGTGGTCCCTGCACCCTGGACCAAGTATAATTTGGAAAACAAAGACATTCGTCCTTTAAGCCAGGGGCTTCAAACTCTGGCTAGACATGGTATGGCATACGTTAATTTCGTATTGTTCCACATAGAAAAATGGTCTCAACAAGATACAATGCAGGTTACCTTACAGGTAAGAACCTGTTTTACAACTTCTGACAGAATGGCATATTTAATTAATATAAATTCTAATCAAAATGAAAGTTATAATTTGTTCATATTTCTGTCTGACATTGGCATGAACTCAGTGATGTAGCTTGTTACTATGCAGACTTCTGGTTTTACGTTGCAGTGATGCTGCACTAGTGCGTTTGGTTTGCTGTGTGCACAGACAGACATGCTATCTAGATTTCCCATAATTTATAGACATTTATATGCAGGCCCGATTGAAATCTGCAAAGGGCCACATTTGGCTCGCAGGCCTTTTACACATGTGAAGATGCAGGGTTTTTTTTGTTTATTTTTATTTTTTTGCAATACTACTGTCAAAAGTTAGCCTACGCTTTCTTATTCAGACTGTTGACACATTTCAGCCAGTGTTGGCTGTGCTGGTCAAATCACTAACAGTAAAATGTGGTCAGCATTCCTTTCCACATCACTGGTGACCAATACAGTCTGCTGCGACTGAAAGGGTATGATGCAACCATACAGAATGTGAATTTTGCTGGGCAGACATTTCTGGTGTGCATAGAGGTTTAGAAAGGCCATCATGACACAGATGGACAAACTGACCAGTTGCACAACTCACCTTCATGCTCTTGAAAAGCCTCTCAGCGAGGTATGCTGGGACGTTCTGCACACACTTAACTGAAAGAAATGAATTAATATATTACTTTTAAATTAACTTAAATGCTTAGACGAGGAAGACATCGATAACAACAAGGCAGTGATGTAATATTTTGCTCACCAACAGCCACAAGTAGTTCCTCCAGGTTTCCAGACATCTCGCTCTTAATGCTCTCCTGCAGAGTCTTCTTGCTAATATTCTTGTACTCAATCAGAGCTGCCAAAATACATTGAGCTGAGATTAGTTTTCTCACATTAAACTTGTAATATACTTTTATTTTTGCCAATTTAGTAGCGGTTCTCAGTGGGATGCGTATCTTCTGGTAGGTTCATCACAGCCCATTTTCGTGATTCAGTTTAATATTGTGGAGCTCCTTGGTTCATTGCCTGTCTGAAACAAGCGATTTCTTTAAGCCAGCTTTCTTCCGACCAACAGTGCCATGTTAATAGAAAGTTTAAACTGTCTGGATCTGCTGTGGTGACAGCAAGAGGTGTGTACCTTAGATTGCCCTGAATGAATAAGAATACCCCCTCTCACTAGCATAATACAAAGCCAAGAGTTAGAAAAAAGTGTCTGAAACAAACCAATTAGAGCGCCCCAAAGCAGAAAATTCAAAAAAAAAAAAGCATTATAAGTTTACTTCAAGAGCCCACAGAAGATGAATGACTTTGCTTATTGCACCATCATGAGATTGCATCTTTGGGTTTTTGTGTCTTGAACTCTATCACATAGATACTGCCTCAACTAATGGAGTCTATCTATAATGTTTTTGATCAGGTGTCAGTGAGAATAAATCCTGATAAAATGCCTTTTAGTGTCACCATGGCATTTGACTAAAAATCTACTAATCAAATACTTGCATACTTGCACTGTCAAGGTGAGCATGTTAGCATGTTGCTCTTGATAAACAGCCTCAGAGAGTTGCAAGCATGGCTGTAAACTCTTAGTACTATTTCTAAGATGCTATTTATCCACAGGATGAATGATAGGTCAGGGATCAACCCACTTTGCCTGAGCTGGGGAACACTTCTGTGGCACAGGATGTCAATAAACTTCCCCTCGTCGGTTCCCCACTTCTTCTCTCCTGCTTCATACAAGGCCTGCATGGATTCAGAAAAGGTATGAGTATAATATTGTTGGACTACACTAAAAAAAAGAAAAAGTAAAAAAGAAAGACACAAACACACAGAGTCAAAGTTCAACGCAAGCACACTAGATTAACTGAATCCAACATGAGAAAATTTCAACATGCTTTCAACATAGGTGCAGGTTGAAACTTGCATCACCCAGCAAGGTGCGTTAGCTGAGATGAGTGATGCCACCAAACTCTGAATGAATTAACCTAAAAACGTGAAAGAGAAAGCTGCTATTTAAAATGTTTGTACTGCAGTAACACAAAAGTTACCTCAGTTTGAAAAGCAAGTGTTTATACACAAAGGAACCAAACGTAAAAAAGTGTACCTTAGCATCGGCTTTTGCCTTGGCAGCATCCACGCTGGTGGTCTCATCTCTCTTCCCCTGTGAGGGAGGACGCGTTTGTGAGTCGAAGAGAAAAAAAAGAAACTTTGAAATAGGCTATAATGATATCCTGACAATTCAATGTTCTAAATAAACAATGTAACTTAAAAATGGTGCAATTCATTTAGCTCACACAGGACATTATTTGTATTTCCTGCATTTTTTCCTACAATCAGTATTTGGATATGAAGAAATCAACGTGCTTTAGGAGTATATTTCTAAAACATAAACACTCACTACACACCTGCTGACTGCAGTAAATTTCAATGTGGGTGTGGTTCTTATTTGTTGGGAATGTTATGTCATCTGCTGTAATTTCATGTGCTATACCTCGGCCAAGATCAGCAGTGCTTTTCCATAATCTCCAGATACCTCCGACTGCAGGTCGTGAATCATCGCTCTTCCCGTTTCTCCAGTGAGACAGCGGAATACATGAAAATTTCACAATACCGTAGTACATCACAAACAACTGCCAACTCATTTATGATTTCAGTTTCATCAGATATATTTGAAATACTGTGTGTTAAAATGTCCTACTTGCTAGGTATGCTTCAGACAGTTCTCGGATCTGCTTGTTGGATCTCGAAGCAAATATTTCTGTCAGAGTACTTTCTGTGGTCCCTGCGCCCTGTATGCACAAGGATATACAAATGAATAAATAAATGATAATGTCAAAACAATACAGTTTAATACATCTGAAGATCAGGCTCTTATCAACCCGATGTTGACATGTGCTGTATAAATACAAAAATATGATAGTGAACTGTTGTTTAAAGTCCAAACCATAAGTATAGCAAAATTAGATTAGATTAGCATTTATTGTCCACTTAGAAGAAATTTCCTTGGACAAGCGAGTGGAACATATCATGTAAGACATTTACAAAAAATTCACCAACTACCAAACAATAATTTGACTGATAATGGCACTAGAGAAAACTTAAACCTTTTAACCTTACGGATTGGTACCCTGAACCTTTTTCCTGAGGGCAACTAGTCATCCTCATTATAAAGGATGTAATTTTTTCCTTAATTTTCAGACCCTGTTTTACACCGACTCTTCAAATATCTTCAGGAGGGTAGATGAAGAGAGCATCCCAGTTATCAGCCCTTTAAATCAAATGTTGAATTTGGAATCTGAGCTTGACTGAAAGATTGCCAAACCAGTAATACCATAACGGATATTAGAGTCAATAGTTGCCCTATGGAAGAGCAACACAATATTTATCCACTCCATGGACATGAAGCCTTCTTAAAGCACTGACTAATTTGTGCACACACATGCTCCACGTGATGAAGCCACTGTAACTGACAATCAAAGTGAACCCCTTAAAAGTTGTCACTTGTTCAGCCTTTTCTCCACCAATTAAAACCGGGCTGTAATCTCCAATAGATCTTCTTTCTTTAATATTCTTTACATTTAACATTAAGTTTAACATTATACTCAATCCAAACAAATCTTTAGTGAACAAATTATAGTGCACGTCAAATTTAGAAATTATTTTTGTAACTTTTATTTCTTCAATCACTGAGTAAGTCACCTTTTTAGAAAATTGTTTTAAAAACACAATTCAAATTATCTTAGTTTAACAAAGTCTTACCTTCATAGCTTTGATGACTTCCTGGCAGTCATAGACAGCAGGAGGCGTTACCAAGGCTACTAACACGTCTTCAAAGTCTCCACGAGTGTCACCCTTCAGGTCATCTATTAATGTCTAATTGGGAGGGGAAAAAAATCAAGTCCTGCGCCAATAATGAGAAACTCAATTTGGCCTTTGTCTGTGTCAACATCAAAGAAAGAAAAAGCTTCAAAATTAAACAGGCAAGTGTATTTATATACCCTTCCTGTGGCTTTCTCATAAGCCTTGGCGATGAGCTGTCGCTGAGCATTGCTTCTTTGGGTCAACACATCAATCAGAGTCTTTTCTGTTGTACCTTTGAAGAAAACAACACCAAGCAAACTTTTAATTCTTTCAATTTTTTTTAAAAAAGTGTAGAACTTTCATCAAAGTTGTCATTTTACTTCATGTCTATTATCAACCTCCTATTCTATGGTGAGAGTGAACTGAACTGGATTTCCTTCTTTCAGCTGCTCAAAGCAGATCATCTGCTTCCATCTCACCATGTTGCTAGCATCCTCCTCTCTCACACCAACTCTCTGTAGGTCCTCCTTCAATTCATCTATGAACCTTCCTCTTTGCCTCCTTGCTGGGAGCTCCATCTTCAGCATCCTCTGCACATGTCCAAACCATCTCAGCCTTGCCTCTTTAACTTTGTCTCCAAACATCTCAAACTGAGCTGTCCGTCTGTTGTAATCATTTCTATTTTCTTAAGAGAGTCCATCCTGGTCACTCCCAAGAAAATCTGAGCATTTTCAGCTCTGACACTTCCAGCTCAGCCTCCTGTCTTTTGGACAGTGCCTCTGTCTCCAAACCATACAACATAGCAGGTCTCACTACCATCCTGTAAACCTCCCTTAGCACTCTTGCTGCTATTTGAACTGGATAACAGATAAAGACTTCCCTAATGGCTCATCCACTCCATTTTGAACATGAATGTATGGCAACTTTTCTTTTAGATTAATAAAGTACCCGAGTGTATATGTGAATGAGTTCACCTTGCTTTATACCTTTATACCTTTTTATACTGCAATAAAAAAGGCACATGAGCACATTTGCCGAAGTGCTTTACATATCAGTCAGATATAGTAGAGCATCTACAAAAATATATCAATGATGGTAAACCATTAGCTTACCAAGGCCCTCTATGGCCTTCCTGAGAGCAGACACATCTTCATCCACTTTGAAATTTGCCTTGTCCTTCACAGTTCCTCTTGCACTGGACTGATAGACACAGATGCATGCCAGTGAAAACTAATCCACAGGTAATAACTGCACCATGTATCATGCTATAAAAGAAGAGCAGGTTGTACTTACTGTCACAGTCAGTGAAGAGGGGTTGTCTAAGAGCAGGTCCAAGTCATCCTGAAACACAGAGAAGGTGACCACCTTCATTTTTCTATTTTGAGCCTACACGGATACAAACAGACATCTATGTAGAAGTACTTACCCAAACAGACATTCTGGTGGTTTAAGGGAGGCGTTTTCCACTACAGAGAAGAAAGAAAATACACTATTAGCACCTTAATTGTGTTGTAATGTAGCATCATAAGAGCTGACTCATGCTTTAATGGGGTTTTTTCTAGCTGAGGATCGACATTCCATCTAATCAGGGCAGCGCTTTTATGGGCATTGATGTGGCATCACAAACAAATCTGTAGGGTACAATAACACAAAACTAACTAAAGTCGAGAGAACGTGCGCAAAAGGAACTACAGAAAAGCAAACAAGTAAGATCCGAATGTAGACGAGGCATATCTAAAGAGCAAATTTCCTTTATAAAAACCAACAACAAGCACATACAGGAAGCTGATAAACATTTTAAAAATGAGTTCTTTTTCGTCTTACCAAGAAACAAGGAGAAGATTGAAGTCTGAGAACGAATTTCACAAACGCGTAAAAAGTCGCCACACCTTTCAAAGGGGTTGATAAGCAACGCCCACTGTGGGCTGGAGTACAGTGAATCACAGAGTACGTCTCTCATGAACTCCTCACTCCTGCAGAGTAAGAGTACAGCAGGTTACCATATAAATAAAGCAAGAGAGATTACGACCGGCTGACGACTTTGCGCAAAAGCCGAACTAACTGCATTTCTGAAATATTTTGGATTCCATTTAGTACCCACATAGAGCTTTTACTTCGATGGTAGTAGTAATAGGTGTATTTAAACACCTATTATCTATAGGCAGTAATTTGCAAATCCTCTCTTTGATTTTTTTATCTATGTAAATTTCCCATAAGTATGATTAAAATATATGTCATTAATGTTTTCTAACAAGTATGTGTTGATTAGGTCTGTGTACTCGTTAAGCCCAAAGCAAATAAACTGATCAAATAGGGGGGATAGTAAAGTTAAAACAGTGAGAAAATATGAAGTACGACTTCTAAAGTAATGTCCATTTGAGTAAATATATTTAGTTACATTTTTGAATCCAATCTAACAAACTTTTTAGTAGGTCTAAAGTCCATGGCAGGGTAAAAACATGAGTCAGAGAGAAGGAGGAAGGAAATGTGACAGGATGAATATTTGCTTTGGCCTTATCGCATAATTTCCTAAGCAGCCTAATGAGATTACAGATGTTTATCTAGCCTACATCCTTCCTCGCAATATTCTTTCAGCACAGCTAAGATTAAATTATGCACGCAAATGTATTTACCTAGTAAATATGAGGCACGCGAAACCATATATGTTATCATTAGCAAAACAGAGAGGAGCACGTGGGTTTAGTTCAGCCTAGCCCAAATTCAAAGATGCCCTGCCTCCTGAGGCGCACCAGGCGGGCTTATGCATCCACAATTGTCAGGAGAGTTTGCCACTATGAAAACGGGGCTGCTGATTTAAGTGAGATTATATAGCAGCAACAGCTAATGCATGGAAACATCCTGTTGTCAGATGTCTATATGAATAAAAATGCGTAAATTCCAGGTGACGTGTGGAAGTAGGCTGATAAGAAAAGGAAAGGAGACAGCTGCGACATCTTTCGGTAAACTGGAGACGCTACAGACCTTATTAGGAAAGGAACCATGAAAAAAGCAGGCATTAGGCTGCATTTCCTGGATGGATCTTGGGTGCTTTGTTTTTTAAAAATATAATCTAGATTATATTTTCCACCATGAGCTCTAAGTAATTCCCGTGGAAATGTAAAATCTCATGATTTTTTACTTCCTTCCTTTTGCATGGTGCATCGATCTATTTTTCTGATAAGTGTGAATTTATATAAACGTAAATACATCAAAGTCTTTGGTACGTTACAAAAGGCCTCCTCGCTGACACCGCCTACCTTGTGATATAGGTTATGTTGCTGTTTAGCCCTAATTAAAGCCTTTAAGGAAGATTGCTGTTATAGCAATCTGACCTCTGTTACATGGTGAGTGAAACATAATCTTATTTTTATCCTTCTGAAATCTTAATTATAACCCGATGAACTAGAGGAAATAGAGGTAGGCGAAAGGAAAACAGATGCTCTACGTGGCACCAACTAATCCTGAGAGCTAAACTCGGGGAGAAATTTACCCACTTTAGCCGGGTAGCGACAAAGCCTGTCAGCTCTCTGACAGCTCAGTACTATAGTGACACTTGGAGACGTGTCATCGGCCCTTAAAAAAAGCTGTTTAGCACTCGTTTTCATTTAATACGGCGACTGGAGCATTCGTTCTTAATCCCAGAGTATGTTTTGTCCTGTTTCACTTTTATTTTTTAACGAGCGACCTCATTAGCTCACTAAATAGCTTTGCCGAACTAGCGGCTGGATAGCTGACTAGCAGCAGGGAACCTCCCAGTAGTATCATGGCTAGCGAGAATTAGCCACTCCGTTTCTCTGTGACATCACTTTGGTAACGTCTTAATATTTATTTTATTTTTTTTCCAGACTACCGCTTTTTAGAAAGAAGTGCACTGCTAAACCTGTTCTGTCTTTCTGCGCTTAACCAGGGCTTTGTGCTTAGTCTCGTTTTTCCTTTACAGGGAAGCTAACGTCACTTGCTGTCCCTTGTTTACATGAACACCGGTCATCTGGGGTGCTCTGAGGGCATGTGATGGTTGTAACAACACAGGATGAACTACAGAGAAACCGGGTTGTAAATACGGACATGGAACTTGGAGGTAGCTAACGTCGGCATCTCAGAGCCATTTCTCTGAGAAGATGACCTGGACTCTAAAGGAGGACAGCTGTGCCAGCTCCACTGTTTGACTTTGTGTGGGCGCTGGACGGAGAGCAGGAGCTTTGTTTGTCCCTGTTAAAAGTTTATCATGATGCAAAGCTACATGAGGACAACTGGAAACAAACAGTGCTGGGAATCGGGCTCTGCTTCTACCACAGGGATGATGTGGAAAACTCTCCTGGTCGTTAGTCTTTTCTGCTGGGGAAAATGTCAAGAGAGCCAGAATATGACACCCGAGGAAAAGGGCGCAATCAGGTGATGAATGTTCACATATAAACAGTGAGTGCGCTTTTGTAAAATTATTAAAAGCATTTAACTTTGTTTTTCTTCTGTGCAGGGACCAGATTGTTGAAATGTTTGATCACGCTTATGGCAGTTACATGGTAAGGTGTTCGTTACAGCATAATAATTGTAATTACCAAGTTTATGTTTGCTTTTTGCAACAGTCCGGAGAAAAGATGAGTCAGTTGCTTCCAATTGGAAACGTGCATGCAAGCAAGCATGCTGGATTTGGTTGAGGTTGCTGTTAGTAATGCTGGAGAGGGTCAGACTCACCTGTGCCTTTATAGGATGACCAGAGTTGGACAAAGAGGCACGCACGACCTAAAGTGTGTGTGGTAGAAGTAAAAAGGAGATGTCCTTGTAACCTAACATAAATTAATCTAAGTGTATATTTAATATAGGTAGAGCAGCTAATGTTTATCTGATTATTGCATGTAAAAGGGCGATAAAGAGGCAAAATTATCACTAGAAGGAGTTTAAACAAGTACATTCCTTAGTTAAACTGTCAAAGATTTCTTCAACTGAGTCCGCTAATAGTTTGAATATTTAGATGGAAAACTTAAGGGTCATTGTTGAGTGAGAACTAACACTGTATGTGCCAGGTGAAGTGGGAGGTGTATAAGCTTTTGATCTCCACCCATCCTTCCTCAATGAAACATTTTATGTGAAATGATAATGAAAGCATGGAGGCAAATGTTTGTTTCTGTTGTAGAAATATGCCTATCCAGCCGATGAGCTGATGCCTCTAAGCTGCAGAGGGAGAGTGCGTGGCCAGGAGCCCAACAGAGGGGACATAGATGACTCCTTGGGGAAGTAAGTAAATCGTTAATTGACATTTGGAGCATGAAAAGCATATACATTTAAATTCCTTCAAGCAGTATCGCAGCAAAGGTTTGAGTGTGAGCAGTTTAAGATTAGCAGATAAAAGATGACCTGATTTCCAAATGGCATAAAGTAAGAGATGAGATATTTTTGATATTTTGAGCAAGATTACTTCATCATCTCTTATCTGCTGAGGTTTTGAAAGGACAACAAGATAACAGAGAGGGGAGGGGGGGGGGAGTTTGTCTACCCTGCATGATAAGAACCCTGATAAATCTTCCTGAAGGTCTTTTGCAGTCATAGAACAATTTTGATTTGGCTTTCTAGGAATCCTGTGAGTATTTTTTGCAGTAATTCTTTTGCTTTTCCAGACCACAACTTGACCGTCACCATTCCTGTTGTTTGAGAAAAGAGCTTCGTGGAAACACTTTTACCCCCACTTTACAAATAAAATGAAAGTATTTATAAAAATGTGTATCACCAATACTTTTCTAAAACTGACTCTGAACAGGATGTAGCTGTACCAAGCTACATGATATCTAGAAGTTATCTGACAGCTAAGATCTCTTTTGTAAACTTTCTTTCACTCCTAAAATCGACAGGGCAAAAATGACACACTCACCGTGCTTAAAATTCTATGAAAAGTATGTTTAATTTTCAATTTGAAGCCATTTAGAGATCATTTCATCTCCTGCTTGCTGAAGTATTCACAGTAACAGAATTTTTGACAAGGGTGCAAAATGTTTTGCACGCCAAGTCTAATTTGTCTAATGCAGGGGTGTCCAACTACAGGCCTCAAGGGCCGGTGTCCTGCAGGTTTTACATATCACCCTGGGTCAACACACCTGGTCTAATGCTTCTGAGAGTGATTTTGCATCCTTAAAGAAGACAGGAACTATAGTCTTGCCCTGCTATTCTCTTCAAAGATGCCCTAGTATTCAGAGATGCTGAATGAGCCGCCAGTTTAAGCAATAAAACCAACAGGAAGGCATTAAATCGGCATCTTGGAGTGCCATACACAGATCTATGTACAACACGTGTTTTATAATGTAACATTTAGCTTCAGACTCAGCATGAGTCATTACAAATTTAACTGAATCAGTGGAAAGTAGGACACCAGCTATGCTGCACTCTGCTAGCTATTGACATGTCATAATATTCGTTTCCACCATCTTTTTAGGTTTTCTCTCACTCTGATTGACACCCTTGACACCCTGGTGGTGAGTATTTGATTTTCCTCTCATAAAAAAACAATATTGCTTTGCTTGTGTTTTTGAACAATTTTTTCTTTTGCTTGCATGAATTTTAAACAGGTTTTAAACAAGCTTGATGAGTTTGAGGAGGCAGTGAAGAAGGCTGTGAGTGATGTACGCCTCGACAACGATGTGGTGGTGTCAGTGTTTGAGACCAATATCAGAGTTTTAGGGTATGAATCTTATGTATATATAATATATTATACAGCCTTTGTTATTTTCCTCAGATTTGTATTAACGGCTTTATTTGAAGTGCTTTTCTTCTTGGCTCATTATTCCAAATGTAGTATTTTTTGACATCAGTACATCGTTTTATTGTCACTGGAAAGAAATATCCTGAGTATTTCGTCTTCCCAGTGGGCTTTTAGGGGGCCATGTGATGGCTGACCTCCTACGGCAACGTGGGGAGAGGATGCAATGGTATCGTGACGAGCTCCTACATATGGCCAAAGAGCTGGGCCATCGATTACTGCCTGCCTTTAACACCACAAGTGGCCTTCCCTATCCTAAGGTAGTGCTTATTTTATTGTTAAATATCACAAACCTTATTGCAGATTCATTATATGCTATCTAGTTCTTCAAAATTAGGCACTAATAAACGACGAACATGTTCCTCATTTTGCACAGTAACTGATATAAATTTCGCTGTATTTGGCTCACCAGGTAAATCTGCGCTACGGTGTCCTAAACCCACTTTCCCGGACAGGCACCGAGTCCGACACCTGCACAGCATGTGCAGGAACAATGATCCTGGAATTCGCTGCCCTCAGCAGGCTGTCAGGAAACTCTGTGTTTGAGGTATTACCTTATTCTTCCTTCTTTTTTTTACTTTTTCATGTTAGAAATTATAGCTGAAAGTAGTTTTCACCTCAAAGAGTTTAAGCATATAATACTTTTACAGGAACATGCAAGGAAAGCTCTGGATGTCCTCTGGGAGAGGCGACAGAGGGGAAGTGACTTGGTGGGGACTGTCATCAATATCCACAATGGAGAATGGGTCCGGAGGGGTGAGGCAGTTTAAACACAAAGATACACAAACATCGACAGCACTGGAATCATGCAGCTTCTCACACAAGCGGCGGAAATCGAGCCTTACTTAGTCTTGTCGCTTCTGTGTTTGCAGACAGTGGAGTTGGCGCTGGCATCGATTCATACTACGAATACCTGATGAAGGCGTACATTCTTCTGGGAGACAATGTCTTTCTGGACAGGTTCAACGTTGTAAGCATTCCTTGCTGTAACATCATTGTCTCACACAGTCTGTCATATTATAGTGTTTGAGCTGAAAACACTACAGTAATTATTTGTGTTTCTTGGTTTTTCCTCTACAGCACTACAGTGCCATTATGAAGTACATCAGTCAGCCTCCCCTGCTGCTCAATGTACACATGCACAACCCAACAGTGAGTGTGCGAAGCTGGATGGACTCTCTCCTGGCATTCTTCCCTGGCCTGCAGGTCTTAAGATGTGCTCAGTTAATCATATTGACTCTTTTAATAGTGAAAGAGTTTGTTGTTTAAAGTTTCTAAAGTCCTGTTTTTGCTTATATAGGTTTTGCGAGGGGATCTGAAACCAGCCATTGAAACTCATGAAATGCTTTACCAAGTAACCAAACAGCACAAGTTTCTTCCAGAGGTAATTACTCAGTATTTACATTCCTCTGTATCCCAGAACATTTCAGCAGTCAAGAAAAGTGGTACTAACCTCTTTTGTTTTTTGTTCATCTCACTGAAGGCTTTCACTACAGAGTTCAGAGTTCATTGGGGTCAACACCTACTGAGACCAGAGTTTGCAGAAAGCACCTACTACCTCTATAAGGTAACCCTGTATATTTAATCTCTGTCACTACCAGTGTCGCTGATTAAATATATTGCATTTTCTTTGGTTATAAAGGTTCAACTTTGTTAAAAGTTGGCTAATTTATACAAGTATTTTATTCCTTTTAAGGATATGAAGAGCTTATCCTGTAGGACATGTAGGTAAGATTATATTTTGATGTCTGCAGGCCACTAGCGACCCCTACTACCTCAGAGTGGGACAATCCATAGTGGAAAAGCTCAATGCCTATGCCAGAGTGCCTTGCGGGTTTGCTGCTGTGCAAGATGTCCGCACAGGGACACATGAAGACAGGTACTGTGTGAGGCGAACTCTGTTCCGAACATTTAAAAACTGAAAAGTGTAACCTTAAGCATCAGAAACAGATGTGACCATTTTTTTTTCTTCTGATTTTTTTTTTCTTTCTTCTATATATGTGGGCTTTTCTGTGTTTAGGATGGACTCGTTCTTTCTGGCTGAGATGTTTAAATACCTGTACCTAATGTTTTCTGAGAAGAGTCACCTGTCAATTGATATGGACGGCTACATTTTCACTACAGAGGCTCACCTCCTGCCTATATCTCTCTCCACCACTCAGCCACCTTGTCCAGGAAACGATACGGTGAGAGCGCTCACTTTGTCACAAACACCAGTGCAAAATCTTCCTCTATTTTCTATACAAGCTTGTGTATACCAACCACTCTGTTTGGTCCACCTGTCAAATTGCTTTTTAACATGGATATCTAATCAGGCAATCACATGTCAACAACTCAATTCATTAAAGCTGCGTCCACAAAGGGAAGTGCCCATTGGAAATGCTTTTGAAGCTGACAGCTGGTTGCTTGTGGATATTCCAGGCTCCAGTTACCTACGTGACCCTCTTAATATCTTCACCACCGGGTACTCGTACTCTTGTCTATAGTCAACACGTTGCTGAGAATCACTTCCAGGGTTGTATGCAGATTTAGTCACGTAGACCTGTTCTCGACTGTCTTCTTGGACTCAAATGGAGCAAGGTTGTACCCACCTTCTGATGGCTGCTTCCAGCAGGATAACACACCATGTCACAAAGCTCAGATCACCTGAAACTGGAATGAGTTCACGGTTTTCAAAACTCCTCCGAAGTCACCAGATCTCAATCAAAAGCACCTCTGGGATGTGGTGGAACCAGAGATTTGCATCATCGATGTTGTTAAATCCTCCCAATTCTTTTGATCTTTGGGCTGAAGGAAGGACAATACTTGGTGTATAAATGCTCAATCAACAATCTTTTATTCCATACAATTCAACACTTTATGAGCATAAACCATCCGGAGGGGAGATGAGCGCGGGAGGGTGTCCCCCTGATCTCGAAGTGTCTGAGCGTTCCTCAGATTCTTATAGCTTCCGCCCCCCTCTCCAACTAGTCATAAAACCTAAACATTCACATTCTTTCTCTCTCTCAGTGAGCCTAAGTTATGACCTTGGCTTCCTGTGCAGTATGTTCTGTTCTTTTCTAATCAGACAAATAAGGCGATGACTTTCTGAAAACCGTATTTCTTATACCTCAGCAGTATAATGCATCATAAAACGATATCATTCATTCACAATAGATCAGCAGTCTAATGTAATACAAATTAGTTTAATAATTTTATCACCTTCTTCTAAGTCAGGAGAATAATGCAAACTAAAACTACATAATAATTTCACAATCTTTAATTAGGGGTCTAACGTGGCATAAAACAATATAATAATCTCACAATGTGCAGACAACGGATCTGTTGTAATTGTGTGATACTATCATGTCAATTTGGCCCCAGACCTCTGAGAAAAGTTTCCAGCACCTAATTCATAGGTGTCAAACTCTGGCCCGCGGGCCAAATTTAAAAGATTCATTCTTATATCTGGAGGAATAAATATATTTCAATAAATATTAACGTTAGCCCGCGACTTTGTTCCAGTTTTGAATTTTGGCCCACTGTGTATTTGAGTTTGACACCCCTGACCTAATTGAATCAGTGCCATGAAGAATTGAGGCAAAAACGAGGTCAAAAACAGTGCTACCTGGTTTGTTTGTATGTCTCACATTAGCACTGTCAACTTTTTACTAAATCTGACAGTTCTAATACTGATATTGTGATAACAGATATTTGAAGAAAATGAGGATGGCAGCATGCCACCAGTCTAATTTATCTCAAACTTTGTTTTGTTTTTTGGTACAAAGGTTTGGGTTTAGAGAAGGAAGTTGATCTTAATTTAGTGAATATTGTAATTATTGTAAGTCTCACTTATATGACAGTGCTGTATATTTAGAAATTAACAGCAAAACTCACTGGCATAGTTGTATAGTAGGTACATACTTATTTAAAGGTGTGTCTTGTTCTCCAGGAGACTGTTCGTATTTCTCAAGAAGAAGATCTGTTTACACACTCCTGTCCCAGCACTGAGACGTTATTCCCAAACAACCCGTCATTTGCCAAAACCATCAGGGACGGCTACAAGTACCTCACTGGGGTGGGACGAGCCTTCCACCCTTTACCCATCAGGTGTGTCCAGCTGCAAGAGACTTTTGATTACAGAGTAAATTATCTGGTGGATTTGTGAAGTTGTTTACCTGACTGCCTTCATACTTTGCAGGGAAATTGAACTTCCACTCCATGATAATGGCATGGAGCCAGTGGAGTTCTTTAAAAGCATGGGCATTTCTCTCACTCCACTGAACGAAGCCAATATGGGAGACACTGGAAGGCTTAAGGTATACACTGATTACTTTGCACTCCAAATATGAACTGAAATGATGAGTTCAGGGTCAAAAATATGTCCGAAAATATACAATTACATGTAATTTTTTTTTAATTCCACAGCCATTTTTTATACAATACTTCTTTTCAATATTTAATGCCATTGGTAAAACAAATTAAATTCAAATTGATTTAGTTTATTATTGTAAATGAATTAGTGCTCCAGCTGCAGTATTTTCATACTCCACCAGGAGGCACTGTCCAAACTCTGTGAATCAACGAGTATATTTTCTTCCATTATAGTTATCTAGTTTGTTATACTTGTCTTATAACGGTCCACTCTTTTAAAGCAAAATCTGCCGGAGATTTAGTTTAAATGTGAAGTTATGTATTTTAATGGTCCAACCCACTGATTCCCAAAGTATGTGCCAGTTGCATAGGTACTGCAACCTAATTAAAAATGGTAATAGGAGGTGGTTTACTGCTCTTGTGTTGATGTTTGTGTACCAGTGGCAGTTGAGTCACACTACTTAACACTTTGCATATGACTGGGTAGCATTAGCAATTTATAGCCAACAGTCTGTGTTGTTTGTGTGTGCGCGTGTTGTTGTTTTTTTCTTAATTAAATGTTCAGGGAAATCCATCAGTTTGTCTTGTATTTTGATTAGAGTGAAGATTGGGTGGTGCCACATGGGTATTTCTGGTTTTTAAGTGTGCTGCAGCACTGTTGACTTTGGGAATGGCTGACCTGACCAGCTCTTGTTTTCAATTGTGTCTCTAAATATTGATGTCTGCAGGAGCATAAAGGAGTTTACCGGGTAAAACTTGTAGCAGAATTGAGCCAGGCACCAGAAGAGGAGGTGGTGGTGCCTCATGTCGTTCAGCTCATATCCCCCCCATTTCTGGGAAGGACGGTCCTCACTGCAGGACCTGCCAAATTTGGGATGGACCTCACCAAGCAGGAGCATGGGGTGAGATAACACACCACATGGTATCGGTGTCAAAGCTAGTGTAGCTTTCAGGAACAAAAACAGAAAGGTGTGTTTCATTACAACAACGTGTTTGAATAGATTACAATCTGACATAATTGATATAATATGAACTACTAATTAAAATTAATAATTTATGTATGCATTTTTGTTCTCTTGGTCTTGTTTAGTACTTTTCTCTAACATGCAAAAACAAAATCACATTAAAACAAACTCTTGTGCTGCAGGTGAAGGGAAGCATAGTGAAAGCTTCCCCCTACACTGCGTGTGGACCTATAGACAATGCAGCGGGCCTAAAAGGCCACATCGCTCTTGCACTAAGAGGTGACTGCATGTTTGCTGCAAAGGCTCGTTGGCTACACAAGGCAGGAGCCATAGGAGCTATTTTCATAGGTGAGAGTCATTACCAGTTGAGCTGAAATCATTTGCTCTTATAGTATTTCTCAAAGTTTAGAATGAGTGGACTTCAAAGATGTTCATGAGCTCAGCATACGCCTTTGTTCCTCAGACCACCGTGAAGGAAGCAACAGCGAGGAAACCCCTCTCTTCCAGATGGTTGGAGATGGCGACTCCACTGAAGACATCACCCTGCCTTTAGTCTTCCTGTTCAGCCGTGAGGGTGCCGTGCTCACAGCTGCCCTGGAGAAACATCACAATGTGGATGTGCTGCTGCTGCCCAAAGAGAGGCAGCTCGGACGTGGTGAGCATCAGGAGGAAGATTAGATTAGATATAATATGTTTATGGTATTGTCAGCAAATCCCATGAACAGTTAAAAAATGACATTATAGTTTGGTTGGTCTTTTTTTTTAATGCTGTCCAACTTTTTGAGTCTCTTGGATAATTTGGCACTAACCCTGTTCAAAGCTGGCTGGGAGTCGGTAACTATTTTCAGAATTCGTGTGGTACTGGTGATTGGTCTCTAATATCCTGTGGGGGAGCCACAGTGGATAGATTTTGACACAGATTTTTTGCCCTCCCATTTATCTAACACCAGGTATACACTAGCTTGTGACCCCCTAATAGGGTCTACAGAATCAAAGGAAAATATTATTCAGATTTTTAATGTTTGTTGGAAACAAAAAGGATATAGACTCATCAGATTTATACTTAATCATGTGTTTTATAAAAGTCACTGTAAAGGTTAGGAAGAAAATTAGATAGCGTTGTTTTCAGAATTCATGCAGTGAAGAGTAGTAAAGATAATGCTGGGTGTATGAACTCTGTGATGTGACTCACCAATGTGTTAACAATAGACGTGAAAAAGTGTCTGCCTCACAGAAAATACTATCATCTGTCACTTACCATTTTTATTGATTTTATATATTTAATGTTTGTTGAAAGATGAAAAATATAGAATATCACCAGATATATACTTGATCAAATAGTGTCTAAAAGACACTGTAAAGGTTAGGAAGGCCTTTGTGCTTCTGTCCTTTAATCAATGTTTTAACTACACAGGATATGTTGTGCGTCATGGTTCCTCTGACATAATACAGAAATCAAACTTTATGTAGCATACAACAATGTATTTTCTTGTGGATTTGACATAGCTGTTGGTCCCAAATTGACCCAGAACATATAGCTATCATCATTTTATTATTGTTTTACTTGGTAGCAAAGTGCAGATATTAATTCAGGGTAATATAAAAATGGAATTGAAGTTGAGGACAAAATGAAATGATATGGAAAAACTTAGTTTGTGCTGCAGATGTGAGCTCTTCTCCTGTTTACGTGTGTCGTTGTATGTCCTCGTACTACAGATAAAATGGAGAAACACGTCAGTATGAACCTAAAACTCCGCCTGGCAGAGGAGGGGGAGATGGAGGGGGGAGCAGCTAGCGGGCGCACCCTGGAGTTTGTCTTGGAGAATGACGAGGTGCTTCTTAAGGACGAGGGAGTAGAAGAACTGAGAGAAAAACAGCAGTCAGAACAGCAGCAGTCATGCACAGAGGACAGTGACAGGACTCAACCCTCTCAAATCCCAGACTCTTAATGTCGGACCAAACACAAATCCATGAGCTGTGCTGATCCTGAACTTTGCTGCCACTGGTATCTTGTCAGGTTCTGGATGGAGTGTGCCTCAGAGCCCCTCACTGCCATACAGCACAGGGAGCCCTCACTGACACAACTGGCATGTTTACGCCTGTCTTGAAGGGTCTATATTTACCTTTCAGTCAAAGATTTGTAGATTCTGTTCCATGTGGTACAGGAAATGGTGGTTGAGGTGTGGCTTCTGATCTCATGAGACTAAACTTAGTAATATAAATCTAAAAGGATAGGCTGTTAATGTGTAAACCTAAACCTAACCTGTAGTTTTTGCTCCTGTGGGCCCATATGAAGTACATCCAGAGGAAACTGTAGATAAGGGTCCAAAAATGTCCTCAGCTACGGTTGTTATGCAATGCAGTGCATTTTTAGTGTATATTGCACCTTTTCACTTTAACAAGTACTGTTTAGGCATTCATTGATAGAGAGTAGAATATTACATGGCCAGTAGGTGGTGTTAGCTACCAGAGCTTCTCGGTAGTGTAATGCTGGCTGTTGAAGAACAGGAAGTTGGGTTAATTTAAAAACTATTTTCTTTCTTACTGGAAATCACTTCAGGGAATTTTAAGAGTGAATACAGTTTGCATTGATGTGTTGTGCGTTTGTGTGCGTGTGTGTGCGTGCGTGTGCGTGCGCGCCTGTGCGTGCTCTGCTTTTTTTGCTATTATGTGAGCAGTGTCTGTGACTGTGTGTGTGTTTGTGTAATGACTAAAAAAAACCCTTGAAGGCATCTCGGTTAAAACGTCACAAGACAAAAATGTATCCGTCTTTACAAATTCAGAAAGTCGGTACGATTTACCGTCATGAATCTTTCAAAGTTCAGCTTTCTAACCCAAAAATAGCCACACGGTTAAGTTGTAACTCACGTTTTCTTAGAAACACTGAAACTGTGATCAGAGGCGGTTTTCTTGCAAGCAGACACCCCTGGTTTCAGGTGCAGCATCGAGGATTGTTCAGGCTGCTTTGCACTTTGAGACTTGTGGAAAATTGAAAAAAAAAGAATCGTCCTATTATTATGTTTGTTTACGGTCAAATGTAATAACTCATGGTTATTTTTCATTGCGTTTTCACTGTGTAACAATTGATTGTTTGTATCTTCCTTTAAATGCTCATTTTTATTTGCAATGCTCCTTTCAAAACACTGCAAATTGTCACGTTTATGAACAAGTAGATTGGGTGAAATTTTGGTGAGGTTTTTGGATCATCTAACATTTACCAGAGCGGAAAAGGCCAACTGAATCCTACACATTTATGCCAGCGTGTGACTGAAATCTATAGTGGATGCATTTTGCATAAATTTACAAGCTGGGGTTCTGACTCTCACACACTCCTTGCATACTCACCTGTTTTACAGCATTAGGTTTACTTGTTATAACTTTGGATTAAAACTCAAAACACTGCATAACTATTTCATCCACACTAATAGTAGTTTGCTTGATTTTTAACTTTTGTGTAACATGGAAATGTGAGCTGTCATTTGTTCCTTACCTAACTGTACAGTGCACCCTTTCCTGATGCTGCTGAGCTAATTTGAAGTCAGATATTTGTTTGGTCTTTTATAAGGCTGTGCCAACCTGTTTACCTCAGGACTGTGTATGTAAATGTTCATGCAGATAAAAGGACCGTGCACCAAAAAAATGGATTGTTCTTCTTTTAAATGATTTTCATGCTTCCTCTGCCGCTCTGAGGTTTTTGTTGGTCTGTGTCCTGCAGCTCATAAAGTGCCAAAAGAGAGATTATCTGAAATCACTTTCCGGGACGTAAACTTAGACACATTTGTCAGTAAATTAAAAATCATAATTCCTAACCCAACCAACCTTTTTTTTCCCCATTACTCTGCATTTTTATCATCAGTGGCAGTTATGGCTTCCTATGAGGTCATAGGTTAAAGGATGTGGTTGCCGTTTGCCTGCAGTAGGCTTTTGTGATTAATCATTCTGATACTTTATTTCTCACTTCATAATGACGTATTTATTTGGTTAAAGACCTTTTGTATTAGTTTTCCCTTTAAAAGTAGTTTAAAGTAATGTGTGCAGCTGTGTACACAGGTTGGAAATGCAATTTCCACCGTAACACATTTCATATTAAGTACACACATCTTTGTAATTTTATGTATTTTTTTTTTTAATTTATTAGAAATATTGTGCAAGAGCAAAATAACTTCTTTATGTATATATTTTATGTACAGTTTGAGCTCAACACAAAAGACACATAACATCAGTTGCCTCCAAAACCCACATGCATCACATCCGTGCCACAGCACTGCAGCGGGTTGTGAGCTTTTCAAAAAAAAAAGAATGTTGTCTGACTACCTTTGTCTGGGAAAAATGAGACAGACCTTGACACGTTTTTGTTCCAGAGGACTACGTGGCAAGAACGATGATGCCTGCGATGACATCAGTTATAATAGTACTGCTGATGCTGTTTCACCCACAAAAAACCCCACCATGTAAGGACTCTGGACAGCTTTTAGAATAAAGAGGCTGTAATTGTTGAGTGGTAGTCCTAGAGCAATCTAATTTACTGCAAGACAAATGAGATGTTGGGGGGTTTTGTGTGTGTGTGTGTCACAAAATACAGTATACCACAAATCCATTTGATTACACAGCTTTTTTTTTTAAGTGCGTGTATAGTCATAGTAAAAAGAAAGTACAAGGGTTTTACATATCAGGACAGGAATCTGGTCTTTATCAGACCTTACAGTTAGATAAATACAACCTCATATGAAGTGGAAAACATGACATATTATAGCATCCATCCATCATTCCATTTTGCTTATCCAATTAAGGGTTGTGGGGGGCTGGAGCCTATCCCCTCTGGGGTGAGAGGTGGAGTACATCCTGAACCGGTCACCAGTCTGTCACATGGCTAACACAGAGATAACCATTCACACTCACATTCACACCTATGGGCAATTTAGCTTCCCCAATTAACCTCACTCCACTAACTGCATGTTCTTGTACTGTGGGAGGAAGCAGAGTACCTGGAGAGAACCCACTTAGACCCAAGGAGAACATGCTGCCCTGATATAAGACACATGTGTCATTATTTATTTTATAACAGTTAAGCCATAATGCAGAAGCAGTGTAAAAATTAGGTCAACCCAAACTGCTTTTATAGGAATTATGAGGGTGAGGAGCAGCCTGTCCCAGACTCGCACCAGCTGTGAAGAGAGGTAATGATCTGGGCTTGTTTTACAGCCACAGGACCCAGACACCTTGCAGTCACTACTCTAGATTCTAGAGTCGATTGTGAGGCCTTCTGACCGGCAGCTGAAGCTTGGTCAGTATTGATCACACAGCAGGAAAATGTTCCCAAGCAAATCTACAACAGAATGGCTGAAAAAGAAAAGAATCAAGGTGTTGCTGTGGCCCAGTCAAAGCCCAGGCCTCAGCCTGACTGAAACACTGTGGCGGGAATCGAGCTCTACATAAATGAAACCGTGAAGCAAATTTTATATGAAAGAGTGGGTGAAAACTTCTCCACAGAGAAAACCATTACTTCATATGTCATGGGTACTATGTGTGTAATGCCATGTTCGCCTGTTCATTTCAGGTTGCACTTACTTAACTTTAAGAGCTGCTAAAGACTAGATAATTTTTTATTATGTCCTGATATGTAAAACATTTGAACTGACAGAGGGTGTAGGCAATACGCTCTCTTTCTTTTTGTACAGGAAGACTGTGAGATACTAGTAGTCTGGTTTGAGGACTTACTTTGAACCGGACAGCTAAAGATCCTTGCTGACCTAAATTCCGCTCTTTGTTTGGCAATGGTCTTTCAGCACTAAGCAAGCAAACAGGCTCCAGCTGCTATTCGCCATTTGGTCTGTGTTTGGGAAATAACAATAATGGCTTTGGCAGACAGGAGGGACAACAATGGAAAAAAGAGGCCTATTTATGTTTGTCTATTCGATGTCTATCTATACATCTTAAAAATACAACTGGAGATCATTTTACCCCCACCTGCTGCTACCTGTTGCTCCTCAGCTGTCTCCCTTTGCAGCTATCTGCATTTGGATAATATCTGTACTGCTAGGAAGAGGAAAAAATTGATAAACAAGAATAATAATAATAAAAAAAGAATAGCAATGCGTAGACTATGACTGTGAACAGTTATCCGCATTAAAATAAGACTAGGAGTTTTGCATGAATACACGACTCTATCCAGCTGCATGAAAACCATCAAACCAAGAGGATCACATTATTAAACCGGTTCCTCCATGACATCAAACTTCACGTACGCGTTCACGTGGTATCCTGATTGTAATCGCTCGGTAAACTGTTGCATTCAAGTGCAAGTGGGAATCTGATCAGACACGATCTCGATCTGGTGGTAGAAATATCTCTGTATAACTTCGGATGATTCAGTACACGCATTTTCTTTTTTAATCAATGTCCTGGCTATCACGGCAATGAGGTTAGTTAAGATAATATCACAGGTGCATGTGGGAAATCTGTGATTTAAGATTTAAGACATCATGATGATTGAGGTTAGGTTAGGAATTTTCCATCATTTATAAAAGGTGGGAAATTCCGGTGATGTTTAATTCGCAGTTAATATGTGATATCAGCATTTTAGGAATTGTAGTTTTTGTTGACTTTCATTTCCTTTGTCTTTATCTGTCACACGTATTTAACCTATACATTTAACATGATACCCTGACACGTTTCAATTTCTCCTATTTGACTGGAGCATTTGAAACTAGAAAAAAATTGAGCACCAGTGAAGGCAGCTTTTCCTTTTCATAAAATTTGTAAAATTAGGTCCCAATATTTTTGTAAAGTCATAAAAACAATTCATATTGTTTCGTCCTTATGACAATACAGAAAGCGAAATATTATACTGTAGACCTCTTTAGCTTAACTAATGAAAACCTGACCAACATTTGTCCATAGAAAAGCTTTTAAGATAAAATGTCAACTTACTTTTGCTTAGGTGGACCTTATTTTGGCTAAAATAAGGGAAGCTAAATTGATTTCAAATGACTTTCAATAACAAACCATTAAAATGTATTTGAAGTGAATTAGCAGCCTATCACTGTCTGCATAATTATAGCTTTGATGAAAAAAGAAAACCAATATGTTCAAACTGTAAACGTGTCAAGGGGAGTCTGTATTTTTTATCTGTAAGTTTCCGAGAAGGCCCTGAAGGCAGCACGTCAAACACATACCCTCCCCTGCCTGAAGCTCCGCTATCTTTAGCACTGTAAGGATTACGGTGCGCAGTGTGTGTGTGGTGAAACTGCACTTCGGTGCGACGTGCTCGGCTTATCGCTGTGGGCTCATTGCGCTGAAGCTCGCCTGCATCAGAGAACAAAAACCTTAAAAAAGAAGAAGAAGAAGAAGTGATGGGGGAATGACAACAAACCCCGTCCCCGTCTGCGGTTCAACGTCCCCGAAAAGACTCAAGGATGCTGCTGTTCTCCAGCCCGCGGTGCGGGCGCAGGCGCCGGGCCTCGCTGCTGCTGCCGCTGCTCTCCGCGGTCCTCCTCTGTGTCATCCCCGTCAGCGCTAGACTGCCAGGTAAATCCCCAACGGGACACCTTAACATCCGTGGCCTGAGCTTGTTTTCAGCTGTAGCGCGACTGTCTGTCGCTACAATTAACGCTACTAAACGTGTCACCAAAGAGCTTTTGTTATTAACGCGGGGAAGAGACGTTCAACTATACACGTGTGATTTGTTCACACTTTAACTGTTGGTTATGGTGTTTGTTTGGTTGTGTGTGTGTGTCTTGCTGCTGAGGGCAGGTTAAGCAAGTGCGTGTGAATCTGAATGAGTGACAAGAGCACAATGGAAAGACAAAGGCGAAAAAATTCAAATTTCCTTCCTTGTCAGGTTACTCAGGCTGTTTCGTTCTGTGCTGACAATTGCACCTTTGTTAATGTCACAATAACCCTATAAAAATGCAAGACAAATGAAGTGATGCATAAACCAAGTGGGCAATTTTTAAGTATGTGGGAACTACCAGGCTGCAGGTTTTCTTGATAATTTCAGTTTATATGTGAGTGTGTGTGTCTAATGTTTTACCACACAGAGATGGTTAATATGTGCAGGGGCGATAATCTGCTTCTCAGCCATTAATGCAGAAAACCCGTGGGAGAACCAACAGCTGGACTCATGTAATCTTTATCTTTTATTAAAGGGGCACACACACACACACACACACACACACTATACTCAACATTGACTGCCTCTATTGACCCAAACTAGTATGAATTTGTTGATGTTAACGTATATTTTTTAGATTTCTATAAGAATGAATGTGTAAAAAGAAAAAAAATAAGCCTGTTTTCAATTTAAAGTGGTTGTTCAAGGCGTGTGCTCTGATGTGCTTTGTGACAAATGAAATGTGCGTAGTGTTTACATTTGAAGCTTGTATTGCATATGCAGTGTGAGTGGACTTTGACTGATCTACGACGGCTTGGAGAAATGAAAGCTTTAAATGAAATACAGTACAAATTCTTGGTTTTCAGTCACAGCAAAAAGGGATGCTGTGATACATCGGTACTAACAGTAATCGTGATATTCATGGAATTTCTGGAATTACTGTCAATAATCCAGTGCCAATGGCTATTTGATTGACATCCCAAGAAAGATGGAATTGCACCTTAATGATGGCTGCCACAAAAAAGGACCAATAACAGTAGCCAGGTCGTTTCTGCCACTCTGTGGCTACTTCTGACTAATTTCTAGCAAAAGACTAATATTGTTACAAGTCAAAGCAGGATTTTGGGTATAAGAAAATACAGCTGAGTACAATAGTAAGCTTTAGAACACTGTGTTGATTCATCTACGTGTAAATCATAGTTTACTTAACAGATTTGTAGCAGCCAGTGGTTCATTTGTGTTGCCCCGTGTCCTGTTAGGTTCCATTTCTTTGAAAAGTTTACTTTTTTAATGCCACTGAATTAATGGAATACACCTTGCAATATACTGATTCATAACCCTGTATCATTATACGTGTCAACAGATTCTTGCCGATAACATGCCCCGTAGTAATGTGAATATATCCAAGTCTTTATATTCCTGGAATAGATGTAAATGATGTAAATAAGCAGTAAAACCTTACAGACTTCACTGACGTCCCCTGGGCTCCAAATAGTGTGAATTTGCTCTGTCTTGTGCTTTCCTGGTAGCCAAGGCCATTTGAGGAACTGCTGCTTGAATGTCAAAAATTTAAAGAAGTGGTCGCTGAATATGTTGCGACCAGTTCTTTACTTTCTTTAGGATGGAATTTTTTTTTTTAAATTCTCAGGTTTCTATTGAGCTACACGATTAGGTTTGGTTGCTCTTTCAGTGATAGTTTATAGGCTTACTAGCTTCCCTTGAAAGACATGTGTTTGACATCAGAAAGCTAAAACTGTGAAGTAAAATGATCTTTCTTGTGCATGAAGAGAAGACTTATGGAAAGCGGACTTAACATTTTGATGACGGGAAAGGCCAAAGCCGTCGCTTTTGTTGCGGAGAAATGCCCTTAAAAGACTGTAGATGTAGAGACTGGGAATGGGCCAATGTAATCAGGTGGTTTATTCAGGAGGCACTGACACATCATCATCGTGCTTAAGTAAGCCATAGAGCTTTCACTGAACACTGGGGTTCTTTTGGGATGGAAGTAATCCAAAACCTAAATTTAACCAATTGATAACATAAAGTATGTCTATCCTGGTGGCCAAGATACAGAATAAATTTAGCACGCAGAGTTTGTTGTGTAGTTCAGGCTCAGGGGTGTGTACTATATTAGCAACGCCAGGAGAGTCACCTTTTTTCACTCAAAAAAAAGCTTTGTTTGTCTAATTTTAGCATTTCATATTAGAAGCATCATCTCCACTTCTTAATATTCAGAAGGAGTCTGGTCATTATTGTGCTGCCACACTTAAATGCCAAGTTTGTCATTCATTAAACCCACATAGAGTTGGAGTGATTAGTATTCAGAAAGCCTCTGCCTCCGGCTGTTTCTGCCACTAGGATTAGGATCTATATCTTTGCTATCACACGCTCTCTCCTTTAAACACGCACAGCAACAATACTCATCTGTTGTTGATTTTAAAAAAAAAAATAAAAAAAAAACTCAGGACATTAAACAACTCTCACTGGGTTATTATACACTGTCTGGTATCACTGTATATTCTTACGAGGTAAAGCTTACATACAGTATGTTCACATGTGGATACGGTTAAAGACCTGCTATGTGTGTAAAGACATTTGTGTTTTCCTTTGGGTTTAAAAACAAAACTGCTCTTTTAGAAATGATATAACTGAAGCGGTCTATCACCTGTACAGTCAGTGACACTGCTGAGCAGACTTCAGGAAACATGAGCTCTAAAAAGCTGTCTGGAATGAGGAACAAGACAAGTGGATTAACTAGGTCTTGCAAGGGGATTTCTGTTCAAAACAGTAAGGAAATAGTTATTTTAGGCTACTCAGCATCTGCTGACCAAATTCATACACCGATTTGCACAGATACCGTGATTTAATTGGAGTCTTTATGAACTGTGTTTCTAGGACAAAATGCAGATCAGAGATAAGAAAGTGCTCGTTCTGGTTTCATATGAACCTGTTATGTGGTTTGTGCAGTCATTGGTGGGATTAGACGTCACTCGGTAGAGAAAGGGAAGATTATTGAAATTACCCAGTGGCCAGGAAACACTTACCAATAATATTGATCCACCTCACTGAGGTCTTTGTCTGGAAAAATAAGTGACCAGCTAAGGTTTTGCTGCAGTGGCTTCCTTAAAGCTCCCACTCCCCCTTGTATTTGAGAGCATTCTGTGGACTAGCAGTTGTTTGTTGTTTCTTTTTCTCAACATCCATTCATTCACTCTGCTCCAGTTCACTCCAGTGCAGTCCAGTTTGGTCCTAATATATAAGCTAAAAGCCTTTTACTACAGATGAACTTTTGAACAACCAAGACAGACAGCTGCACGGAGCCCCAGATGTTAAGTTGACAACTTTTACTCGAAAGCATTGTCTTAATATGCGGGAGCTGCAGCGACCTCAGTGCTTTCCCCCTAACCAGACGATCATTTTCAGTGATATTTCGGTGTGACACCCCCCAAGTCGGCTGTGTATTTTGCTGACTCATTTCACTCGCGCTGTAAGCCACAATTAGCTAATTTCAAACACACACACGTTTGATGAAACCGGAGTCAGCAGAATTTTACCTTCAATTAGTTTCTCTGCACTTCTTTCTTTTTATTACTGCTGTGTAGTAAAAGGTGAAAATTCAGAGCACCAAATTTTCTCTGTCAGCAGGTTTGCATTTGCGTGTAGCCACATCCTTAGCAAGAATGTCTGCATCGGTTTAGCCTGATTTTAAATAAAACTACTAGCAATACCTCATGCATGAGTTTCACTGCACTCTTTCCGTTGTGCATATAGTTAGAACGAATGCCTGCCTCTATCGATTGATATTATTTACACTAGTCAATCTAATATATAATATTTTATAAGACTCACTAAATGAATATCGTAGGATGGATAATTGAAATATTGTACTGCAACAACTGATCGTGCCAGGAGCAAACAAACAAGATGACCATGAAAAATAAAATGGGGAAAAAATGACAAAATAAAGGAGCTTTCATTTGCTGCCTACACACCGCCATTGTTTTAATCCCTTTAACCTCTGTTCTGTTCGCTGTGGGATGTGCTGCTTTGCTTCACTCTAATGATAATGACATAGTAATTGTCTCCAGTGTAATGGGTTAGACTCATCATTATCTAAAATGACAGAAGTTACTGGAACAGAAATATAAATGGCAGACTGGGAGTGATAAGCCAGACGAGGTATGGGCCTGATTGGCAGTAGTATAAAACAAAACCTTGTTCGACCTCATTTTTCCATCATGTAAAAAAAAATAAATAAAATTTTTTAATTTGCCTTAAGCTACCAGTGTATTTCCTGCCTCTGTCTTTTGAGCACAACTGTCTGTGTTTCTGCATGTCTCGATAAGCATGCTCGCATGATTAGCAGGTGTAAAGTCATGCCCCAGTTTCCACCCTAATTTTAGGTGAGTCATCGTACCAGATAACCGAGGGAAACTAACACCTACGCTACTGAAAATGATAATGTAGACAGTTTTCACAACCTCAGCAATTTATAGCCACTTACAGCTCTATATTTTGGCTTCAGGGTTTTTGGCATGGTTTTCTGAGAAATGAGGCAAGTGGGTTGGGGGTTACAGAACAGTTAATATGTCCACTTTTTCTATCTCTGCAATAAATAAAGCTGACTCTGAAGCCTCTACTTGCTGCCACTTGTCAAACTGCCTCTATGTCCAATCAGAAGTGGTATTAAATAATAGAATAGAATAGAAGAGAATAGCTTTTATTGTCAGTGTTACAAGAACAATGAAAGGCTGTTTGGAATTTCTCCATGTGTGTGAAGTACACAATAGCGTAAGTATTTACACAATCACAGACAAATTTACATTTACACAGTTATACATACACCTGCAAACATACGGATACACCCATACAAACATACACGCACATACATACATATATGTATATATACATGTATGCATGCGTACATACATACACACACATATTTCCACATACATGCTTACATATATATACATACACATACATGCCATCTGAGGAGCAGGTGCATTGAGAGGTGCAGTGTGATCAGTGATATTGCACATTGAGTAGGGGGGTGCTGTTGCAACTATACTAAATAAGATTATAATGAATACAGTTTAAAGAGGTAGGGATGTTGTTGAAGTATAAATAGAAATCAGGTTTATAAATAAGGTGTAATGTCCATGAGTGTTGGCAGTACAGTTATCCTCCAATCAGGGTGGAGGTAGGGCATGTTTGACAGCCTGTGGGTAAAAACTTCTGTTGAGTTTGTTTTTCTTCGACCTGATAACCATTTAACTGCAGAAAAGGGAAATTATCCCAGTTGTATAAAATTTCCTAATGTGTGGTGTTTTTTCTAGCTAATTTCTTTATATTTTGCGAAGAAAATGGAAAGTAGGTGTTTGGATTTGTTGAAATGTGCATGCATAAATGGAAATGGAGTAGATAAGGCAAAGACCAAATTTGCAGAATTCTAACAAGCTAGAAAGTCAATATTTGATATGCCCAACTTTATTCTTCAACACAGGCTTGAACTTTCTTACACAAGCTTTCGCGTCATTTCTTGAAGTCGTCTTCAGGAACAGTTCTCCAACTTTCTTGAAGGACATCCAAAGTTCTTCCTTGGATGTTGGCTGGCTTTTGTTCTGTTCTCTCTTAGCATGATTTTCCCATTTCACTTCCTTCAGAATGACGTCTTGACAGTAGTGATGGGATTTCCGGCTCTTTTTAGAGACCCGGCTCTTTCGGCTCGACTCACTAAAAAGAGCCGGCTCTTTCGGCTCCGAACCGGCTCTTCAGGTTGTTTTGTTGCTTTAATTATTTAATCATTAACAATAATATAAAATTATGCAGAAAAGGAATTACTAATGTAAAAAAAGTGGTTTTATTTATGTTTATATATGGCCCCTAGAGACAAAGCACGTACAAACTCTAAAGCATATACAAACTCCAAAACACATTTCTAGTGTTAACTGAACTTCCAAAACAGAGCTACCCAGATCACTTAAATTACACAATTGAAAGCATGTGCGTATTGTTTGTGTATTTATAGAAAAACACTCATATTTATTCAAATAATTAAAAAAAATTCATTTACCTGTTATTACCACACACCAAATCCGGTTGTTGATACTTCCTGGCTTGTGTAGCCACTAGGTAACAAATGCTCAACACTGCGCCCTAGCATCCTGGAGCACTTCTGTTGTCTTTTGTACGTGATTCTGAGTTTGTACGTGCTTCTGAGTTTTTACGTGTTTTGGAGTTTGTACGTGCTTCTGAGTTTTTACGTGTTTTGGAGTTTGTACGTGTTTTGGAGTTTGTACTCCTTTGTCTCTAAGGGCCACCATAAATATACTTTATTTATTCACTCCACATAAAATGTAATAAATAAATCATATAATACAAAGAACAACTATTTACATTTTAAACTTTTAACTATTTAAATTTTCAGCTTTTTCCTTTTAAACAAATTTAACGTGAAACAACACAAAACACTGCAAACCACAACACAATTAAATATAAATTAAAATATTAAAACAAAAAGAAGATGCACATTCTGTCATATGGGCCTGTATGATTTCTGAATCCTTTATCATCTGCAACTAAAAATAGTGGATGATTACTATACCTTTCTAATGTGACGTTGTTATCCCTCGCTCTCTTTCTCTCTGGCTCTGTTCCTGTGCTACTGCGAGTGTAACTAACGCCCCTCCCCCCTCTGCCCAGCGCAAAGTACAGGCCGCGTGTGCGGAGTTTAGCGGAAAAAAGGGCGAGAGAGAGGGTGAGAGAAAGAAGAAGAAGAAAAAAAACCCCTCACGGCTCCCAATAAGGACCCGGCTCGCGTCGTTCACTCCAAGGAGCCGGCTCGCGTCGTTCACTTCAAAGAACCGGCTCTAAGAGCCATTTCGTTCGCGAACGACCCATCACTACTTGACAGCCATTCTTGTTCTGCGGCTCTTTATAATGACTTGACCAGCATATTGGCTCGTGTTACATTATTCTGCTGTAATCCACTTCCATGGTAGCGTACATTAGCAGGTCTTTTTCCAGCAGATGCCAGGGAAAACAAACCACTACAAACAAGTTGTTGGCATTTGTTAGAGCATAGTGGATAAACAGAATTCCAAAAAGCCGCATATGCAAGCATAAAAACACTCAAATCGAGTCAAATCTACTATCCATGAAGACTATATCAAGTGAGGAGCTGTGTACAGACCTCTTTAATGTTTTCACTTGATTTGGGCTGTTGGGCTGCTTCCTGTCTGCTATCAAAGGGTCAGGAAATGAACACAATGGGAGTGTATGGTCCTCTTGGCATACCCATTTCCTGCTTCCTCTAACTCGCTTACATTCACACACATGGCTGTGTGATTCATTGTACTGTATTTGTAGAACAGCTTAAATGTGTGCACAGTAATGTGGCAAAAGTTAAAGAAAAAAAAATCAAAGATTTTTTGTGTGCATGTGTCTTAGTGTTGGTCTGGGAGTGTAGGTGTGTACCAGGCTGTGTGAGAATGCCTCTGCTTGCCTCTCATTTCTTGCTGGCAAAGCTGCGGCTTAGCACACAGCCTGGCAACAGCAGCAGCAGATGGTTAGTAAAGTCATTTTTCACTTGTTCCAAGGACTTCTGAGTCCCTGAGTTGCATAATGTTTTTTTTTTCACACCTCCTCTGTCTTAGCTGAGACTAAACGTCCTTATCTAGTGCAGAAAATCTGCTTTTTCAAATGTATATCTATATTATTAATGTGTATCCATTCTCCATCTCTTGTTCTGTGTCTTGTTTTATATTCCTCTTCCTTTGTCATCTTAACTGAGCTTCCTAATTAGCATCAACACTGTGTGGGAGGCATGTGGACGCAAGGCCACCTCTTTGCCTGTTTGACGTTCACTTCGATGACTCCTTTTGTCACGGCCGCAAACAGATTTGAGCAGCTTGGTCATACGATTGTCATGTCGTTGAGCATCTTTATTTGTTCATTTATGGTGACCTTGACAGCTCAGAACATACGCGAGGAAAACCGATGCCTGTAGACTGAACAGAAGCAAATTGGGACACGTCTCTGCTGATTTAATAACATATGTTCAGCATTAGGCAAATACGGTACACTTCAACTAATGCCCACTGCATGTATTTACTCAGCTATTTCTCATAATGCAGTGGATTAAGCTCTCAGGGCCATGTTGTTCAGGTGTGTTTAGAAAAGTATCATCATATGCATTTGCGGTTTGGCCTTCTGGAGAACCAAAAGCCTACTACTGCAGATTAATTATTGTATAAACCTTTTTATGCTAGAAAATGGTAATGCATGCAGTTTCTGTTTGACTGCTGCACCTCTCACCATCATTTTCGCTCCGTTGTCAGCCTCACACATTCATAATGAGCACGGAGAGTGGGTTTGTGTATGTATGGCTGCTTGTGCGTGAGGTGAATAATTTTCCTCGCTCATGTGACTGCAGTAGGTTTCAGCACATTAACTTCCCACATGATGAATAACAGATGAAGTGCTGAAATTCTAGCAGTCTTATTATAATCAGGATGCTAAAAATAAAGAAAAAATTCCCGATCTCTAACTTTGACAGGAATGAAATTGTTCTTATCTTTTGTTGACATTTGTAAAATTTATATGATAAACAAATGAAGAATTGCCTTGTGTAATTTTGTTTGAACATTACAGGGAATGTGAGCTTTTCTGTGTTTAATGGTTACAGTGTTTCATATGCTAAGGCCAGTATAAGTAATTTCTGTTACAAATGTTTAGTTTACACTATGGGTTTTTTGTACCCATGGCTCTGTATGATGTCATGAGAGCACATATCCTTATATGGTCAACTCTGGTCCACACAAGCCCCTGCTAACTGGCATTTAGACTAAAAGTGGAAGAAATCTGACATAAAGAGAAAAAGGACAAGGAGCTAAAATGATTTGTCAAGGAGCCAGTGTAAGATCAATAAGGATAATTTTGAAAGTAAATCATGCAAAGCTACTCTACTAGAGTCCACGAAACAAATTTGGAGCTTAAAACCTGACTCCTTAAAAAAAAAACCCAGAGACTCAGTAGAAATCGTAACCTCTTTCACTTCATCAGTATTTACTGCACGATGGAGGCAAAAATGACATTTTTCTCTAAGTCTAAAGGTATAAAATCATCATCATCATTTCTTAAGTTGCCTGATAATGATTTGTGCCACATGGTGATAACTGTGGTTTGCCTTTATTTATTTTATTGCCGCAAGCAGCTATAACATTTCTGAGCATAGGCAAAATTTTAGAGCACTGCTGTTCGATATAACGATATATATTGGATGACGATATAAAAACATCTATGTTGCATTTTAGGCTATCGTTTGTTTTGTGGCGTCACAAAATAAACTGTTTATGGCAATATTTTTTCATTATTTTTCATTATTTTGATGGTCACTGTAGTGGCTATATTAATTTCTTAAAGTTCTCTCTTTCTCTTATATTTAATATAACCACAGCGCTTGACAGACAGTGCTTATTTTTATGCGTTGTTGGTAAAACCACAGCGTGTCTGCTTGTTTATTTTCCACCTAAACCTTTCACAATAAAGTTCAAGATCCTGTTGAGACTTTCCAAAATAAACTGAATCACGTGAAAGATGCAGAGTATTTACGGATGAGAAGCAAAAAAGAGCCGTCAGGTGCTAAAAAATAAACCTTAGACTCAAACATTAGAACAGGTTTTTCCCCGCAGCACGCCGTGTAATAAAGAAAACGGCGGCCGTTACAACCTATGTCTAAAAATGTATAGTTTCATGCATCAGTTAAAACACTCGACTCCAGGTACGCAACGCCCAGCTGGAAACACTTCAGACAAGTCGAGCTGGCCGAGATTCACAGAATTTACAGAAAATGTTACATTTTTGTGATTTATATCGTTATCGGCGATAGATGTCTTAATATCGGGATATGAGATTTTGGGCATATTGCACATATTGTATGCTGTCTTGTGCTGTTACATTGAGAACCACAGCATTAAGCTTCATCCACTGGCAACCAAAGCACCTCAGGACCAAAGTAGTGGACTGATTAACTCACATTTACAGATGAGAACAGCTTGTTTGATCTGTGACATGAGTGCATTCGTCAACACCTAATCTGGGGCTACGTCCACACGTACCCGGGTATTTTTGAAAACGCAGATTTTTCTATGCGTTTGCACCTTTCGTCCACACGTAAACGGCGTTTGTGGTCACTGAAAACTGAGATTTTTAAAAACTCCGGCCAGGGTGGATATTTTTGAAAACTCCGTTTTTGCATTTACATGTGGAAGAGCAGCGTCAAAGGTGTGCGCATTTTTTGACATCACACTGTGCGCCACGTTATTGTTTCGGTGAAATGAATTTCTACAATACTATTACTGTTAATTGTACTCTCTGCAGTGTTTAAATGCTTACATATACACACACAGTTACTGTCCCTCCACACATACGACTCCTGCTTCTATGCCCCAGCTTTGTTTACTTTTTCCCACCGAGGCTTCTAGACTTCTGATTGGCCAACATTTCTGCACGGTTAGGAATATATCGCCACCTGTTGCTTTGGCATGTTCCTAGCAGCGTTTTCCTTCATTTCTGCCTTTACGTGTGGACGGGATTATTTTTTAAAATGAAAACGGAAAATCTCCGTTTTCAAAAATACCCGTGTACGTGTGGACGTAGCCTGGGCTTGAATGGCTTGTGATCAAAGAGGTGTTAAATAAATAAACAATTGGTGGAGGGGAAAAAAGAAAACTGACTGATTGTTGGGAGAGAGAATGAGAGAGGACAGATAAGCTTGAAAGGCTGTTTAGAAGAGGAGTACGAATAGGAGCTACCAGTGTTGTTTTCACATGGGGAAAAAAAAAAGAAAGTCGATATTTTCTAAATTTTGGCGAATTCTGAATTAAGTGCATTTGCATGGTCTTACAGCAGACACATACCCACCAATGAGCTGTACTCAGTCAGTTAAGTAAGTTTTTGCAGTTGCATAAAAGGACAAGGACAGAGTAAGCTCTTTCTAATGATGCTTTTTTCCCTGTAAGGTTATAGATTGAAGGAAGTGGAAAGAAGCAACAGAGAGATCTTGTAATT
Organism: Neolamprologus multifasciatus; assembly: GCF_963576455.1. NCBI lineage: Eukaryota > Metazoa > Chordata > Actinopteri > Cichliformes > Cichlidae > Neolamprologus > Neolamprologus multifasciatus. The sequence goes on along the minus strand of NC_140445.1, from coordinate 27,565,230 downwards.
AGAAATGAGGGGAATTTGGTGCATGAGCATGCTACACTCACAGTGCTGTGGAATAACGAAGCAGGCGGTGAAAGATGGAGGTGACAGAGCTGCTGCTTTTCAGTGCAAACTGGAGAGAACAGAGTGTGACTTTGAATCGAGGATGCTCAGGGAGATTTCTACCTGCGTGCTACTCTAAAGCAAATCATAATTAAATATTTGCTTTTCCCGCTAATAGATGATTAATAAACCATTTTCTTTTTGTCAGCCACCAATGGTTCACAAAAATAAGCCCATGGTTTCCATTATCTCCAGATATTGTCTGTCAAACAGTGTTCTCAGATTACACATTCGCCCTTCACTCGCAGGCCAGGCCAGTCAGTGACATAAGAAGATGTGGATGTGTGCCCATCTGCCGATTGCAAAGTCGTGGCAGTGTGTAACCTTGTCAAATGCGTTATGTGTATGTGCTGCTGTTGAGAGTGTCAGATTTTCATTGAGTAAAGACTTTCACTGTAAGTCTGTTTATTATTCAAAGAATGAATCTCCTGATTCACCTACAATCTTTTAAATCACTTCATAAATTTTGCCTTGAAAATGTGATGAATTTAAAGAAGATGGACAAAAAACGTTTGGATTATATCCACATGACGAGGAGAAATGAATTGAACAGATCAGCAGTAACAGTTTGGAAATGAGCGTGAGTTTGTGATCTCGCTTTTACGCCAATGGTTTTCTGAGTGTTTTTATCGTGGTAAACAAGTTTAACTTATATATATGTCATATTTAACTTCTTAAAGATTTGATGTTTTGTGATGTTTTTGGTAATCAAATTTTATTTTCAGATACAAATTTGGGTTAAAGCTGTTAAGAAAACAAGATAATCAAGATGAAATTTTCTTTAAGTGCACTCTTTTCATTTCTTCCGTACATTATGAGTACAGCATATCCCTTCCTCTACAGCAGGGATTTCAAACCGATTTTACGTAATGGGCCACACGTAGCTCACTTTGATCTTAAGTGGGTCACAGAAACTCCCTATTTTGTCAGCACACTTTCAACAGTATGTGTCAGTTTTTCCACATGATGAAGAAATGCTGCTGCAGTAAATGAAAGGCTCCTGAGCCTAATGTTTGACACCCCTGCTCTACAATGCTGCACCTTCACCCTTTTCCTAGGAGCCTAAACTCAGTCCCTGCTGTGGCAGCCTTACTAGCTTGAGCCATGTTTTTTACAGTAGTCTTATATTACACTGTATACTTGACCAGCCCTGACCTGTTATTCTTTGGAAATACTGGAGTCTCCTCGTGTTCATTAAGCCGGCACCACTGCCCGCTGTGCTGTTCACCTTTAGCTGTGCAGCACTGCTGGGCTCATTATCCACTCTGATAACATACCAGAGCTCCACTTGCCCTCTGCCACCAACACACCTGCTGTGGTTCTGTGACCCACTCCCTCTTTTGTGTGTCTGTCATGCTGTTTGTGTATATATCCAGATGCAGCTCTGTAAAACCGGCAGTAATCAGGTCAAATGATTAACCAGATATCGACGGCCAAACAGGTGGGGCTCACTGCGTTATAAAATCCAGATAGCTATAAAAAGTGTGGCTCTCTTACTGACAATATTAAACCTAAGAGGTTACATTGAACTCTTAAAACAATTTTCCAAATCTCTTTGAAGCTGTGATGTAACTCTGACATCAACAGACACTGTGTTCCACAGCAGGTCTTTTATTTCTAAACAGAGACACATCCACTAATAAAAGGACTGACAGTAAAGGTGAAGCATTTCTTATTCGTTCAACGTGAAGAGAGCTATTTCACCGCCACATTAAAAGCATAGTTTCTGCATCACATCAGTGTGACTGCGGTGCTGATGAGACTTATTTTCACTCCCTCTCATGCAGCCCACGGGTGTCGCTCAGTCTGTGCTAAACAGGGGCGCGACTCCTGCAAGCATGGTTCTTCAGATTGTGGTCCCTGCCGATCTCCTCTGCAGGAGAATGAGGAAGGACGCTGCGTGCGTTATGGTATGTGGGGGGGGGAAAAAGATAAGCGTGCTGTCACACGGCTCTGCACTTACTATGCTCACAAACTCTTCAGTTCCTGTGAGGACATTACAGCTCAAACTAGCACTTGATTTTAAAGACTTAACTAAGACAGAAGTAATGTGGTGTTGTTAGATATTATCCACCACACGATAATCTCACGAGTCTTTTTATTCTACTGAACAACTGTAATTTTGTTTGGTTATCTTCAAACATTTTCAACCTTTTTTCAACCACTAGGAAGTAAAACTGTTGAAATAAACTGTGTGAGTGTCTTTGATTCATTAAGCCTGTTGGCATGTTTTTCAACTGTGGGAAAATCTGGAGCACCAGGATAAAACCAGTGCACGGGATGGAAATGATCAGCTAGGTTAAAAATGTATATAATTTTTACTGACAAAATCATTAATCGTTGACGTGAAAGGGCAGCTAATAATTAGGAACATTTGAATTCTATGACTGTTTGTCATGCACGCCACTCTACAGTCTTTGGATTTGCAGAGTTAAAACTGAGATTTAAAAAAATATATATCAGCTTGACAAGAGTAAACTGAGAATTTTGGACTAGTTCTTTGTGCGTATTGTAATAACACTCTGAAGTTTGGTTACCTGTGTGAGGTTCAAATGGCTTCTCTCTGATAATAAACAGGCAAACGTGCTATTGTCTTATCCTAATGGTGTGATTCTTTGTCAGGGCATCTTATTGTGGCCCTCGCTCACCCTCCTCTTCTTCCTCCAATGCCTCTGGCAACTATGGCGTAGGCTGATTCTCTCTGTATTTTAATCCGTCCCTGCCCCTGCTACATCTAACACGCACACACACGTGCAGCGCCCCCGCACTGGTGGCCTTAATCACTCAGATGACATGCCTTTCTCTCTCTCCGTCTCTGTTAACCTTCATCTCCATCACTGAATCCAATATCTCTCAGTGAAAGAGCCAAGCTGCAGAAATAAATGCTATTTTTCAGATTTTCATGACGTGGCATTACACTGCTGGCACGCACTCAACGTTTCACAACAGACGTTGGACAGAGAAAAGGCAGCATCTGCGTGTTTGAACCGTGTGTGTTTATGTCAGCTGGTGGGCCACATGTGGCTTTTTAAGGATTAAAAATTTATATAGATTTGCAGCAGGAGAGGATCCAGTGCGAACTTGGCTCAGATTATTCTCAGCAGCATCAGAGAGCGAGGTAAACAAGAGGGGGAGATAAGTGTCAGCGGATAAAAGGTCACATCATGCAGAAGGAAAGAGGATTATTAACTGTCCGCTGGGATGATAAGATGCAATCGGTTAGTATAGTTACTTTAATATTGGGTGGCATTTCTGCTTTTGTGTCTCTGTGATGTTTACGTATGTGGTGCTGTGAATCTAGTACATCGTAGGTCTCTAAGCTTCCTAAAGTGGTTACATAAACCCCCGAGAGACTGTAGAATACACTGATCCACATGAGAGTCTCTCTGTCTCATTTTCACGTTCAAATGCACATGCCCTCAAACACACACAAAAGGAACTGTAACAGATTCATTCATACAGTCAGTAGGTTTTTGGTGTATTTTCTTTGCACGGGGCTGTGGCTACCTCTGCTATATTACGTCCTGCATATTGCACTTCTGAGGTCATTCCTGTTGTTCCAACTAAAGGAGTGATTACCTACATTTTTAGATCAAAATTCTGTTGTGTGACTGTTCGCCTCTATGGTGACAGTCGACTGTCGAGTTTCTCCTGTGCAAAGTTATTTGTAAGCAAGCACTGGAAGTGGAGCAAGCGAGGCAAGCAGCACTCTTTTTTTTTATTGTTTATTGTTGGGCCAGCCTGTGTTTGACATAGAGGTGTGCACTGCCATTTGTCAACACACAGTATGACTGAAAGCTGTGTCACCTGATTGCATGCTTGCTGTGAAACCGTATATGCTAAAGGCACAGCAATCGCTTTACAAAAGGAGTAAAACACCTTTAATGGGTGTTTTACTCCTTTTGTTCTTCAGGAGGTTTTTTTTGCCTTTTATATCTACATGGAACTATGTGAGACTGCCCCCCCCTCCCCCCCCCCCCATAGGTACACATGCTTATACTGACTTGTATAATGCAACATAAAACCAAGCCGTCAATAACAAAAAGGCCATGACATGCTGAAAGTTGCAAATATCCTGCAGCCATATACTTTTGTAAGATGAGGCTAGAAACCCAAATTTCCATTATTTCAGTTTGTGTTTACAGATGAGCTCGTTTTTTCTTTTTTGTTGTTGTTTTTTTTTTTTCCTTTTCTGTGACTCGATGAAATGTTAACAAGGCACACTGTATTAAAAATAAGAAAAAATATGATCACCATCTGAAATTCAGTTTAATTCCGTTTTGTTTATGTATAAAGCACCAAATTAAAGCAACAGCTCACCTTAAGGTGCTTTAAACTGTAAGGTAAGACCCTACAATAATACAGAGAAATCCCTTTGAGCACGCATTTTGCTATAAGGAGAAGGAAATGTTCCTTTTAACAGGAAGAAACCTCTGGCAGAACCAGGCTCAGGGAGGGACAGCAATCAGCCGCGACTGGCTTGAGGTGAGGGGAGGAAGACGGGACAAAAGAGACATTGTGGAAGAGAGCATAGATTCATAAGAGCTAATGATTAAATGCAGCGTGGTGTGTAAAAACATAGTGAGCTAATTTGATGCTCTTTTTTTGTCAATTTTATTCGTATACAGATTTATCATAGTTAATCATTTATACCACTCCTGCTGTTCTACTTTTGTAAAACTTAAAGTAAAATGACTCCCATGTAACACGTTTTACAGCCTGTAAATCATCAATGATGTGTATGATGCTCAACACTAAGTGGTCAAAAAGTACTGGGTCACTTTGGCATTACTTCTACTCTGATTCCTAAATGCTTCCACTTTGTGGAATACCTGGGAAGGAAGAAATTTACCAAAAATTGACTTCTTGCAGTTGCATACTAATAAAGTACCACACTTGAATCACTGAGCTCTGTAGAATGACCCATTCTTTTGCAGATGTTTGTAAAGGCAGACTGCACGGCTAGGTGGGACTGTGGCCCAGTACTTTGTACATGTAGTGAATATACCAGAGAAAGAAGCATGACTCATTTTATCAGTTTACGTGATTAATTTTTATCAGTTTTACCATTAGAACATTTGCCCTCAGCAAATATTACAGCTGTTTTGTTTGTTTGTTTGTTTTTTGTGGGGTTTTTTTTTTTGACATTTGAAAATCAGGAAACAGAAGTTGATAGAAATCAAATAAATTTGGCTCTTTTGTCTATTATATACCTGAAATTTAATTTAAATCTTTAGAGCTACTGTTGCTATGCTGGGTTTTCTGCTTTGTGTAGTTATTTCACATAACAGTATCAATAGGAATATTTGCAGATTTTAATAAGTGACTGACCTCTAAAAATCGCCTTTCTAAGACTTGATCAGAGAAAAGACCAGCGCATTCTGCGTGATTTATTGCCAGCTTTTTAGACTTTTATTGCTTTTTTTCGTCTTTATATTAGTAGGCGTACTCATTTTGTGTAAGTATGCATGGAAAAACAGCTGCAGCTCTTTATTTGTGATAGAAATTCTGCTGGTTAGGTTTCGCACTGACCTAAAAGCGTGCACTCAGCTGCGACTAACTTTTATAGCAGGTGGATAATGACTCGGTGCTACAATTATAAAGTACACAGGAACCAACTTGAGAGATGAAGTGGCAGAATGGCATTTTAACGACGCACCAGTCCCTCCACACACCTTATAAAGTAAATACAAGATTCTGATTAAACTGTGACCTTTTTTTGGTTTCTTTCCTCTGGCTTAATTGTCTTCTTGACCTTTTTTCCAAACCTACTGAAAAGAGCATGTACTGATCTCAGAGCCATGACCAGCACTGTTTAGTCACAGATCTTTAGAAAATCTGAGAATATTTTCAACTGTTAGTTTTACTCCTGGCTCAGAATGAAACATTTGGGAGTGAATGTAAGTGTGAGCCACCTCCAGATCGTAAAGGCAGTAAGTGTGTCTATTATGATTGATGATTATGAAGACCAGTTAAAAAAATGGTCAGGTTAAAAATAATATTACAATGCTGGCAGTTTTCTCCTTGTTTTTTGGCTTAAACTTCTTGAGGTCGCGCCAAAAAAAAAAAAAAAAAATCTACTGTGCTGCAAAAACCCTGAATTGACGCTTAGTCTCCATCTTGTCTACCGCCATTAATTCAACTACACACTAGGTGGCAGCAGGACACACCGATTATACATTAACAGGCCAGAGCTCAGTTACTTCTTGTCCTGCTGCTTCTAAGCATGCTGACATAAAACTAGGTTTAATCGCTTTATAGCTTGTAATTTATAAAGGAGCAATGATATAGTCGATATAAATATTTACTTTTTTGAGAGCTTCTTCCTCGTTTTGTTTTGTCCCATTTTTGGTCTGAAAACATGTAATTGTGTCATAGTATTTTTGACATTTCTGTAGAATTAATCAAGAACCTGCAAACAAGGCCCGATAAGTCAGAGTCATTTAAGGAAAGGAGGAAGTAAGTGTGCATGTCTGTGTGTACATGTGCTTTTTTCTTTTCCCACTTAAAAACCATTCACATTTCTTCCTCCCCCCCAAGAAAATCACACAAGTGTTTGTGTGTGACCCATATTGCCTGTTGAGATGTTTAGTGTTTGTTTGTTGTACCCAACTGCCCCCTGGGTGTTCACAAGAGGTTATGGGTCATTATCAGGCCGGTGGCGAAACTCTCTTTTAGAAGGAGAGGTGTCCATACTTGGTGAGTGACAATCCACCCACATTTTACAGTCACCACTTTTGTTGGGTGAATGATCAACCTTAGCCTCGGTGGGATGCTGAGGGATTTTTCTAAGTATAATACTGTTATTTATTTATTTATTTATTTATTTATTTATTTATTTTTACATATCAGCTGCAGATTTTTTAGTAACACCACACATTCGTGACACCACCAGCCAGGCTCTGCTAACTCTTTTGTGTTTCACTAGAATTTAAACCCACATCTCCACACGCTCCTGCCGACCACAGAGGCACAGTTGGTGCTGTTATCCACCTGCAGGGTACAGATGGTACGTCCCGCCTCCACAGACACCTGCTATGGAGTGCACTAAATAGCCAATGGTGTATGTGTGTGTTTGTGTGTGTGGTAGTGTTTTTGTGGTGGTGTGTGTGTGATTGGAGGGGCGAGGGGGTGGGTGACACAGTAACAAAGCACTCAGTGAAAGTGCTGGCATGTCATATCATAGGCATTAGCTTGGCCAGATGGCCAGCCTTCTGGAGTGAAAGTGACACTGTAATCATTAATGTAGTGCTGGCGTAATAACCCATTCGTTTAGTTGGATTGAGTGGTGCTCTCAATGCCTTTTTTTTTCTTTCCTTGGAAGTTTTTAAAATGCACACTATGCTAAATATTTGTTCAGGATGTTGATTGTGTGAGGAGTTGACTGAGAAAAGTAACCTGTGCTGAAAAATAGAATGGGTAGTCAGGACAGGATGAATGGATAAAAAAGGCCCTTCATTGTCATCATTGACACAACCTTCAAAAATCAGAATCTGTCAAACACTTTGAGTGATTCATTAATTTATATATATATATATATATATATATATATATATATATATATATATAATTTTTTTTAGTATATAATTTTAAAAAAAATTGTATACTAAAAAAAAAAAACCCCACAAGGTGGATCTAAATTTGTTCCAACTGAAATCAGAGTATCATAGATACTGTATTAAATCTTTCACAGTAAAGATTTTAGGAATCGTATTCTACTTAATGTGTCTTTTTATTTGTATTTCATTATAATTCTGTTCTGATCCTGAGAAATATGTATTGATTGTAGTCATTTATCTCTATAATGTTGTAGTTTTATGTAATTGAATAATGTAAAACATTTTTGTGTATTTAAACACTCAACTAGGAAAAAAGTTGGAAATTGAAATTGGCTATAGGCTCTCTTTGTAATTTAAAGAGCATCATCTCTATCAAATAAATTTTATTTATAACAAGAATCTAATGGGAATAATGTTGAATGGTGATATAATGTATTATCGTTCATGTAGTTAGATTTAATTCTTTTGATTCTTTATTTTACTCGAGGCTTCTTGTCTCACTAGGATCATATGCAAACAGCAATAATATCAAATTATAGCATTTGATATATAGCAGATAACCTTTACAGGGGGAAACAACTCTTTGATTATCTCCATTAGCAATGAGCTGTGGGGTCTATTGTGAAGGCAGCAACTGGATCCCAGTGAAGCCAGGGTTTGGC